>NW_016805759.1:461202-493427 GCF_001698545.2 Rhinopithecus bieti
AATTTAATAAATATGAAAGTAATCTTAAGGACAAAACCACATTTAAAAAACAATTTAGCAAAAATATTCCTAATTTCAAATATTCATAATATAAAATGAAATTTTAGTATAACCATAGATTTTATTTTTTGAATTATATTTTGATGAAAACATAATAGACATACAGAAAAGTATACAAATCATAAGCGTATATAGCTCATTCATCACAAAATGAACATATCTATATAACCACTACCTGGGTCAAGAAATAAAACATATAAAAAAAAAAAAAGAAATGAAACATTTTCGGGCTACTGACTCCTTCCTTCCCTCTCAATTACTATGACCCCCTCAAAGGTAACTATCTTGACTTTTAAGATCATAAATTAATTTTTTTTCTGTTTTTGAGCTTTATTTAAATAGAATCATACAGTATATTTTTTATATCTAGCTTCCTTTACACAATGTTATATTTATGAGAATCATTATTATTTTATAGTAGTGGTTGGTTCATTTTATTCTATATAGTATGCCATTGTATGAATTCATTTGTCGATGGGTATGTGAGTTGTTTCCAGTTTTTGACTTATTATGAATGATGCTGCTATGAACATTTTTATATATTTTTTATATAAATGTGCATGTGTTACTGTTGAGAATATGCTTAGGAGTAGATAATAATGCCAAAAGGTTTTCCAAACTGCTTGTACCAATTTATACTCCCATATGCTCAGACCATAAAATTTGAACTGTTCCTTTATAACCATTGAAATGAAATGATCACTAATATGAAGCAAGTGAACTTTCTCAGAAGAAAACGATATATGGTTACTGACCAGCTTTACTAATGCCTTTTTTTGTTTTGTTTTAGAGATGGGTTCTCTCTATGTTGCACAGGCTGGCCTCCAACTCCTAAGCTCAAGTGATCCTTTGGCCTCAGCCTCCCTAGTAGCTGGGACTATAGGTGCATACCACCACACCTGACTACTAATGCATTTTTTTTTTTTTTTTTCAGACAGAGTCTTGCTCTGTCACCCAGGCTAGACTGCAGTGGCACAATGTCGGTTTGTTGCAACCTCCGCTTCCCAGGCTGAAGCAATTCTTGGGCCTCAGCCTCCCAAGTAGCTGGGATTACAGGCATGCACCACCATGCCTGGATAATTTTTTGTATTTTTAGTAGAGACGAGGTTTCACCATGTTGGCTAGGCTGTCCCTGAACTCCTGGCCTATGCTTGATTCTCCCACCTTGGCCTTCCAAAGTGCTGGGATTGCAGGCATGAGTCACCATGCCTGGCCTCTGATGCTTATTTAAAAAAATATTATAGTACTATTCTTTGGAGACTAGAACTTCGGAATTTCTTACTACCTATCATTTGATACAGGGAAAAGCAGTTGATTTTTTTTTCTTTTTTGCTAATTTTTGTTCCCTCAACTGAGAGTAGTTGGAAAAAAGTAAAACTTCAAAACCATTAAACTATTGTTTTTATCTGTTTTTTACTTCCTTGCTAAGCAGTGTTTTAATAATAATAAACATATTTAGCTGTTACAATGTTTTTGAATATATAGTACTTTTTGCTTTGAGTAGAGAAGTTAATGTTTATTATCTATTCCTACAATGTTTCTGTTCCTCTTTTATTCCCCACTCCTCTTTTTTTCTTTCTAATTCTCATTGAAAGTTTAAGTTTTCATTAAGGACCTTGCTTCCTATGGGCTATCCACAACACATTAATCATAAACTATTTCTTTGGGGAAAATAAAACACCAAAACTAACTTAACTGTAAAATCTTATTATAGCAAGACAGTGCTATTCTACAGAAATATAATCTGAGTCACAAATGCGAATCACATATGTAATTTAAAAATTTCTAGTAGTCATACTAAAAAAGGTGAAAAGCAACAGGTGGAATTCATGTTTCTAATGTATTAGAACCCAATATATCAAAAATAGTATTATTTCAATATATAATTATAAAAATTACTAATGAGAGATATTTTAGATTATATTCTTAAAAAATCTGGTGTGTACTTTATACTACAGCCTTTCTCAATTAAGGCTAGTCACATTTCTAGCACCCAAGAGCCCCGTGTGGCTATTGGCTATCCCGTTGGACAATGCAGGTTTAGGCTTTCCATAACAGAATGGGAGCAGGTCCCATACTGTACAAGGTAAACATGATTTACTCATGCTTTTGGTAACATTCCACTGTAATATGCTCTAATAGTGGGTCATTAATCTATGTTTGACACAGGATTTTTTAGTTTCTAGAGTAGGAAAGGGCTCCAAAGTACTGAAATTTATTTTTTGAAACTTTTCCAACAGGACTGTTTTGCCAGATTCCAAATGACAACTTTTAAATCAGAGCCTTGAAATCTACAGAAGTCCAGTATATACTGAGGTAATTTGCTTATTCTAATGAGCAGTAGCAAGAGACACATCTGGTAGACATAAAAGACCTAATGAAAATTAAAAGACACAGCATTTGGAACAACTGGTAGGTAAATAACAAAGGTATTTATAATAACCTCTTTCTTATGAGGGAAATTTTTCTGAGGGAAAAACAACATGACATTGTATGAAAAGAACTTTGAAAGTTTAGTAATTTTAGGGAAGTTGGAAATCAAACAAAAGTTCCATGGAAGCAGATTTTTTTTTTCCATACAACAATGCTGTACATAATTTCTTGTTCACTAGGATAGTCTACATAAACCTATTTGAACTATGAGATAGCTCAACTAATTATCATTTGCAGTAATAAATAGTGTTGCAATGCTAAAAGTAAAATATTTGTATTATATTATTTCTAATACTTTTGAAAAATTATGTAGAATTCTTTGGAAGATGAGGAAGGAGTTAAATGGAGACATAGATGTTTTTAACAATTAAGTGGTTCATGATGGAGGTTATTTTTTCTAGTTTTTTATTATGGAAATTAAAAAAGATATTCACACATGGGCAGAATCGTGAGTATGAACACCATGTGCTCAGTGGGGAAGTAAAACGTTTTTGGCAAAGAAAAGTTGGATCACAGTTTTCTCCATTGGTCATCACATGACAGGAGCAACTTGAGATGATTTAGTAGCTACCTGATTTGAGTTCTTCAGGAGTGGAAGCAGCTGGGAAAGTGTAGTTGTGACAATGTAGACTGCATTGCTTCATGGATTGAGTAAATTGGTACATGGTTTAGGGTTTTGCAGACCAGTGACTGAATTCTGGAAGTAGGCAGTGTAGGATTCCTGTGTTTGGCTGTTCCTTCTTTTATCTTTTATCTATTAACTCTAGATACTTTGCTTGGTTTCTTGTTTAGTTTCAACATTGTGCAAATTTTATACTTGTATGAATTTTAGAGTTACTAGCTATTAAGAAAACTTAAATTTTTAGGAACAAAGTATGATTTCTCCTTTTTTAAATTTTTTTATTATTTATTTATTGTTTCCACAACAGCAAATGTATGATTTCTCTAAGCAGGCATATTCTGAATGTATTATCTATATGAAATAAAATGTTGTTTATATTGTGAAGTAAATGATTTATATAATGTAAAATAGAGGACTATTTTGTCTATATTCTCAAATTTTCTTTTAAAACAATTTAGGAAAAGATTTTGGTAATCTAATGCATTCTATACTACTGTTATAATTGTATTTTTTTCTAGTTTTATATTAGTTTATAAACGCTTGTTAAAATTTTTTTCTGATATTTTTGGCCACCTCATACTTGCAGAAGATTTCTTAGGTATGGTTTGGATGCACCTATTAGCATAAGGCCATGTGCTGTCTAAGAAAAAATCTGATTCAGAAATCAGAACGTCTGGGGTCACTGTGGCTCTGTCAGTTAATTCTGTGTCACCTTGGGCTAATCACTTGTCTTTCTGGATTTCAGTTTTTTATTTGTAAAACAAGAGAGTTGGCTAGATGATTTCTAAGATCCTTTAAGGTGGCAGCATGATATAGTGGAGAGAATGTTTGTTTGGAATCAGTCACACCTGGCTTTCATTCATTCACAAGTGTTTATTGAGAGCTATTATTTATTGTGCCAGGCATGGGAAATATAACAATTAACAGTATAAATAATTGAACTAATTAGTCTCTGCCTTTATGGAGTTTATATTCTAGTTTGGTAGACAACAAAAAGACAACTACATAAAATGATTATAAAATACAATAAGTGCCATAAGGAAAAAACAAGGGACTCTGACAGCATGGTGTGGGTCTGCCTCAAAAGGTAGTGCTATTCAGAGTAAGATGGAGCTAGCTAGGTAATTAATGGGGAAGTGGTTTAGGTAAAGGGAACAGCATGTGAAATGGCCTTGAGGCTGAAAAGAGCTTAGTGTGTTCTAGTAACTAAGGACATGAATAGACAATTCTCAAAAAGATATACAAATGACCAACAAACATATGAAAAAATGCTCAACATCACTAATGATCAAGGAAATGCAAGTCAAAACCACAATGTGATACCACTCCTGCAAGAATGGCCATAATTAAAAAATAAAAAAAAAAAAATAGATGTTGGCTTGGATGTGGTGAACAGGGAACACTTCTACAGTGCTGGTGGGAAGGTAAAACTAGTACAGCCACTATGGAAAATGGTGTGGAGATTCCTTAAAGGACTAAAAGGAGAACTACCATTTATTCGATCCAGCAATCCCACTACTGGGTATCTACCCAGAGGGAAAGAAGCCATTATATGAAAAACATACTTGCACTCGCATGTTTACAGCTGCACAGTTCACAATTGCAAAATCATGGAACCAACCCAAATGCCCATCACTCAATGAGTGGATAAAGAAACTGGTGTGTGTGTGTGTGTGTGTGTGTGTGTGTGTGTAATACTACTCAGCCATAAAAAGGAATGGATTAACAGCGTTTGCAGTGACCTGGATGAGACTGGAGACTATTACTCTCAGTGAAGTAACTCAGGAATGGAAAACCAAACATCATATGTTCTCACTGATATGTGGGAGCTAAATTATGAAGATTATTATAATTTATCTTCATAATTAATATGAAGATACAAAGGGATAAGAATGATACAATCGGCTTTGGGGATTTGGGGGGAAGCATGAGAGGGGGGTGAGGGATAAAAGACTACACATATGGTGCAGTGTATACTGCTTAGGTGATGGGTGCACCAGAATCTCACAAATCACCACTAAAGAACTTACCCATATAACTAAATACTACCTGTACCCCTATAACTTATGGAAAAAAAGAAACAGATAACATTTTGAGCTAAAAAAAAAAAAGAAAGACAATCAGTATTTACTAGAGTATAGTGAAAAGAGGGGAGACTGGCATAAGGTGGGGTTGGAAAGATAGGCAGAGCTTTTAGATCATGAAATGAAGTTTGGATTTAATCTTAAGTGCCATTTTAAGATTTTATCTTAAGAGTAAGCCATTGTAGGGGTTTTTTTTTTGAAACAGTGTCTTGTTCTCTTGTCTAGGCTGAAGTACAGTAGCCCGATCATGGCTAACTGGAGCTTCCATCTCCTAGGCTCAAGTGATCCTCCTGTCTCAACCCCCCAGTAGCTGGGACTACAGGCCCACCATGCCTGGCTAACATTTTTTTTTTTTCTTGTAGAGATGGGATTTCATCATGTTGCCTAGGCTACTCTTGAACTCTTGGACTCAAGTGATCCACCTGCCTTGGCCTCTCAAAGTGCTGGGATTACAGATATGAACCACTGTGCCTGGCCTGCTGTAAGGCTTTTAGCAGGAGAGTGACTGATTTGATATCTTAAGACATTTACTCTTATTACAGTATGGAGAATGGATTGAAGGAGGTCAAGAGTAGAAGTGAAACTGTTACATAGTTCAGGTGAGAAATAATGAGAAGCTGTTGCATAGTTCAGGTGAGAAATAATAATGCATAGTTCAGCTGTTGCATAGTTCAGGTGAGACCTGGGTTAAGGTGGTAGAGCTGGAACTGAAGAGATATGGAGCAATTCAAGATATATCTTAGAATGAGAAACAACAGGACTTGCTGATGGATTAGAATTGGGGATAAAGAAAAGGAAAATAAAAAGACGGCTCTTAGGTTTCTGGCTTGAACAACTTATGGACAAATTTTCTGTTTACCCAAATGGGAGGAGACAGACAGATTCAGGTGGGTAGGCATCATGATTTATTTGTTAATTGTTTTCTTTGGACACAGTAAATTTATAATGTTTTTGAGATATATATGTGGAAATACCAAGAAACACAGTAGATAGATAATCAAACCTGAAACTCGCAGAAGTCATGGCTTAAGTATAGATATATCTGACAGTTATCAATATAGGGATGGTATTCAAATCCATGGGAATGGATAAGATCATCCAGGAAAAGAGATATATTTCAGAGGGCTCTGACCTGAGTCCGAGGAACCCTATAACTTAAAAGTCAGGTAAAAGAGGTAGATTCAACACTGGAGGCTAAGAGGTAGTAACTCTTAATAAGGATGAAATAAACCAGGAGATGCAGTATTTGGAGGGCAAGAGAGGTCAGGATTTCAAGAAGGAGGAAGTTGATGATTTTGTTGAATGCTGATGAGAAATGAAGATAAGCACAGAGAAATGGCCATTGGACTTGGCAACGTTTGATTTGAGTTCTGGCTCGTCCACTTATTAGTTGTATGACCTTGAACACTTCATTTCACATCATTGAGTCTTAGTTTTCTCACCTTCTCAAAAGGTACTTCTCACATGGGGTTATTCTAAGGGTTGATGAACTAACACATATTTACTTGAATACTACCTGAAAAATATGGGATGCAGAGTTGATATTAATTCTTTTCTTCTCTAGTTTTATGATACTTTTAGAAACTTTGAATAGGGTACACCTATCCCTCCCTTCAAGATGTTAATTTGTTTTGGAAAATTCTGCTCTTTAGTGAAAAGCTATAAAAATAAAATATTTTCATTAATTCTAATAGGAAAATTATAATGCATTTTATACCAACCCAAGATACCCTCTCTTTTCACAGAAAAATATGGCATTTGGTGAATAATGAAAGCAAGCTTAAATAAGTAATAAATAGCATTTGAAAGTAAATAAGCATAGATTATACATAAATTATAAAGTAATAAAGTTTTACCATATTTGCTGAATGAATTAAAGAATTGATAATGGATGGCTGGTAGAGGAGGAGTGTGAGATGTTCATTCTTTGGAAGGTGCATTCTTCTTTCTGCACCATTTTCTGCATCAATTGTTTTTTAGACTTTTAGGAGCTCATGATTATCTTGGCTAAATGAACTTGAAGTTATAGCACAGAAAGTTACTGTGTTAGGCCATTTTTGCATTGCTTTAAAGAAATACCTGACACTGGGAAATTTATAAAGAAAAGAGGTTTAATTGGCTCACAGTTCTGCAGGTTGTACAGAAAGCATGGCAGTGGCATCTGCTTGGCTTCTGGGGAGGCCTCAGGGAGCTTTTTCTCATGGTGGAAGGCAGAGGGGGAACAGGCTTCTCACACGGTGAGAAGGGAGCAAGAGAAGGGGGCAGGTGCCACACACTTCTTTTTTTTTGACGGAGTCTTGCTCTGTTGCCCAGGCTGGAGTGCAGTCGCACGGTCTCAACTTACTGCAACCTCCACCTCTTGGGTTCAAGTGATTCTCGTGCCTCAGCCTCCCAAGTAGCTGGGACTACCAGTGCTTGTGGCCATGCCCAGCTAATTTTTGTCTTTTTAGTGGAGACTGGGTTTTGCTATGTTGGTCAGGCTGGTCTTGAACTCCTGACCTCAAGTGATTTACCCTCCTCAGCCTCCCAAAGTGCTGGGATTACAGGTGTGAGCCAACATGCCTGGCCAGGTGCCACACACTTTTAAAAAACCAATTCTCATGAGAACTCACTATCACAAGGACAGCAATAAGACATTCATGAGAGATCCGTCCCCATGACCCAATCACCTCCCACCAGGCCTCTCTGTCAACGCTGGGATTTACATTTCGGCATGAGATTTGGGCGGGGATAAATATCCAACTGTATCAGGTACTTTTAGAGTTGTACAAGATGCCACCTCTGCATTCTATATCGGCAATGCAAAACATTTTGGGTCATTTAAACATGGTACACAATGCATATTTTTCCAGATGATATTCTCTGACTAGAAGTTGTGTCGACTAAATTAGTAAGTGTTTTGCCAGAAAGTAATGTCAAAACATCACATCTTATAGTATATTTATTTAGTGATTTTTTTTTGTGTGAAAAAGTTATTATTCTGGGGAGAAAAATATGTTACCTGAAAAGTAATAAAATTTGTCTAGAGCCATTTTAAACTAATAAGTTGCTATCTGGTGTAAGTCTTTATTTACCGATCATCTACCCCACGCATGGCTATGTTAGGCTCTGTGAGGATAAAGAAAACGTTTATAATTTAATGAGTAGCTTTCAGCAGGCAGAGTTTTTAGGTAATTCTTAATTATAAAGGGAATTAGCAAGAAGGTAAAAGCCATTTATTAGTGAGATCTCTCTCTCTCTAATAATGCAAAATACTTCCTCAATTGAACAAAATTTGAAAGCATAAAATACATTATCTGGAAATGAGAGAATCTTTTCTCTCTACATTTTGTTTTACAAAAAATGTAGGTATATTTTTAAACTATGTGTTTTAATTTTTTAAAATTTACTTTTACTTGGCACCTATACCCTCAAACTATCAAACTACCTTGTGGGGAATCGTAAAGCCACTTTGGCAGATGCGTAGGAATATGGATGCATCAGAGGACCACTGTCTAGGCAGGTCAAATCTTTATTTCATATTGAGCTTATATATCTAAGGCACATGTATTTCTTGGCAAAAATCTGAATTTTCTGCTGAAAGACTTGACATAAACAAACATAAGTTCAATGAATTTCAAGGTTTCATTAGGTCTCTATGCCTTATATATCCATGTATAACTTCTATTGGCATGGTACTTTAAAAGGAAATGTATTTGGTAAATTACTTGTTTTCCCTTTCCAAACTATAAAGTTGTTATATGGTAGTTTTAATAAACTACTGTGTGACTGTTATTACTGTTTGCTGTTGGACATACCTTGGTCTCAGAGCAGTAACATGTGCAAATTGAAAATCAACCCAAAGACTTTCTTATCTGAATATTGTAGACAGAGACTTAATTCTATTTCTCTCGGATTATTTTCTTTTTGTTTTGATATTAGATTCAGTTCCCAGTTTAGTCACCCATCTGATGAATGGGGTTTGTAGGCATCCCTAAATCTGAAAAAGTGGATTAAGATGAACTCAGGGGCATTCTTTACTTTGCTGAAAGTAATTCTGTGTGGCTTACTTCAATTTATTTACTTTTTTCTCCAGAATTACTGTAAAGGTTTTCTATTTTACTCATTACAGCACAGTGTTTTTCACATTTGAATAGACTGCATCAACATGAATTCTTTATAAGGACCTTAAAAACAAACTTTGCCAAGTCCCAGAATACAGAAGTGAATTCACATCCCAGTACTCAGCTGCCTCATGAATAAAGGAGAGCTTGTGCCTGACACTTTGAAGCTGTAGCTGTTAAACCATACAGAATATTTACCTCAATAAATCATTATAAGAAACTAAGGTACAATTATACCCACAGAGAAAAAGAATTCAAAACACTGATTTATGTGTTTCAGTGCCTATTCCCTTTCCCTACCATGTTTTGAATTTTATGTTTGTTTGTCATCTTTGGCTGTTCCTATGTATCTTTAAACTAATGGGTTCTGCTTTTTTTTTTTTTTTTTTTTAACATTCCTCATTAAGTTTGTTATTTTTCTTTGACACACAGACATGATTTGCATAGTGTACTAAGTTTCACATTTAAAACTAACTATATCTCATTTCTTAAGGCTGAAAGAGAAAATGGAAAAAGTGACTAATTTATTTTAAATAAAACACTGCTTCTTTGCTTAATTTGTGAGCATTCGAACTGAAATTCCATATTAAGGATTTTATTTGGCATTTATTTTGGAGTACTACTGGGAAAGAGTACTGGCTTGTAACTAGGAAATAGACCATTGCCTTTAAGATCCACTCATTATTGAATGATCTCGCGTAAAGTGATAATAGTATTATGGAAAGGCACATGTACTCACCAGTGTGCTTTTTTTCATTCTAAAAGTAAGAACAAAATCCAAAGGTGAAAATAAACCAGTAACATAGAGAAAGAAATGACAGTGAACATGACAAAGAGTCAATGTGCAGATAGGAGAATTTTTGCCTAGAATAATTTATTAGGGACAGCCAGATATAGCAGAAAAAAATTGTTTTCTAATGGTATGCTATTAAAATAATAAAGTATATTAAAATGGCTAATTTATCACTTTAATGAAAATGTACAATATCTCAATTCCAAAAATCCAAACTCAAACTCCTCTCCCCCTCCAGACCCAACTCTGGAACTCTGGAGTGAACTTCCTCCTACCCCCTATATCTTAGCTTCCTCCACCCAACCCCTCTCTGCCTCTTGTTCTGCATGTTTGTTTTCCACTGCCCTTTTCTAAACATGACCATTACTAGAAAATACCTCACACCTCACACACACACACTGTGTGTGTGTGTGTATATATATATATGTATGTATGTATGTATATATATATTTATTTATTTATTTTTAGTGATAGGTTCTCACTCTTTCACCCAGGCTGGAATGTGCAGTGATTCAATCATAGCTCACTACAGCCTTGACCTCCCAGCATTAAGTGATCCTCTAACCTCAGCCTCCTGAGTAACTGGGACCATGGGAATGTGTTACTATACCCAGCTAACTAAAAAAACTTTTTTTTTTTTTGGTAGAAATGGGGTATCCTTTGTTGTCCAGGCTGGTCTCAAACTGGGGGCCTCAAGTGATCCTCCAGCCTCGGCCTCCCAAAGTACTGGGATTACAGGTGTGAGCTGCTTCACCCATTCTCCTCTCATAATATCTTATAGCATAAATGGACACAATAATGAGCCTTGCTAGTCTTACTGATTTAAACATTGGTCAAGATCAGATTTGCACAATCAAATTACAAATTCTCCATTCTGTAAATTTCCCCCTTTCAATTGGAGAGTTGAATCCACTTATAGCTAGTGTAATTACTGATTAGGAGGGACTTACTTCTGCCATTTTGCTATTTGTTTTCTATGTGTCATTTCTTTGTTCACATTTCTCCATTACTACCTTCTTTTGTGTTAGATATGTTCTATTGTACTGTTTTTATTCCTTTCTCATTTCTTTTACTAAAATATATTTTGCTTATTTTCTTAATTATTTTCCTGGAGATTACAATTACCATCTTAGTATGTAACGATTTAGTTTGAATTACTACCAACTTAATTTCAATAGAATACCTCAGCCTCCCAAGTAGTTGGGATTACAGGTGCCCACTACCATGCCTGGCTAATTTTTGTATCTTTAGTAGAGACGGGATTTCACCATGTTGGCCAAGCTGGTCTCGAACTCCTGACCTCAGGTGATCTGCATGCCGCGGCCTCCCAAAGTGTTGGGATTACAGGCGTGAGCCACCACGCCTGGCCTGATACCTAGTTTCTTTTAGTTTGCTTCATGACAAATAGATAGTTTTCCTGTTAAATAATGTTTTAAAAAGTTGTCAGGAGTGTATTTGAATATTCTCGCTGGAAAATTATTTAAATTTTCTTTCCCTTTCAAAAAAATTCCCTATAATTTGGTACCCTAGTTTATCCAGAAGGTAACCTAGTTTATTCAGAAGGTATCCAGAAGGCTGATTACTGAACTATGTTTTATAAAGCCCACCTATAAATTGAGTAGAATTCAGTTTAGATTAATTTATAAAACTAAATTTGGACATTCTATAGGTAAATATAATGCTCTACCCCTTCTTAACTTGTTACCTGTGTAATTAGGGAACTTCACTAAGCTTTATTCATTCCACGTGTATTTGTTGAATATCTGGCATGTGCTAAGTCCTATGCTAAGAGCCTGCTTTCTGACATCAATGTGAGCATAACAATACTTATTTTGTAGGATTATTGTGGTGGTGTATATAAAATGTTTACCAAAGTCTCTGATACAAAGATGTTCAATAAATGGTTACATACTTTAAAAAAAATTTTTTAAATAAAAGGCTGCTATTGTTTGCCTAGCTTGTTGTCAACTCTGTTATCCATTTGGTCTTTTGCATTTTTTGCATTGTAATTAACAGTAGAAATATAAGTGGGAGAATAGGGAATTCGTCTTATTTGTTACAATACTTTACACACAGTAGGTTCCATGTATTTCCAGAAGGGAAACTCATTGTAATTCTTGAAACAAAGTGAATTATTTTCAAGGAATGAAATGGAGATCATTTTAGCTGAATTGATTACAATATCTGGATTTAGGCTTTCTGGCAATCCAGAATAAATGAAAATCATAATATTTAATAAAAAGGAAGCATATGTGTTTCTTAAATTTTACAAACTTTTGTCTATCATTCAACTCTAAAAGGAAGTTATTGCATTGTTCTTTATGTAACTAATTCTGAGTTTGATTGACAGTGCATTTAGCAGCAGATTAGATTTGTTGATTTGACAAAGGAGCTGTTCAAAAGTGAAAGGTTAGATGGAAGTTGTGTTATTGGTAAGATAGGACATTTCACTGAGCTTTATTAATTCATTCTGCAAGTATTTGTTGAGTACCTGGGAGTGAGAGAAAAATAGAAAAGTTTAGGTGTATGAATACTATTTGCAGGGTATATTACACAGTGGTACTACTGAGAGAAATACAAATTCTTCTGTGTTGTGACTCACAAGTGATGCTCCATCGGTAAAATTTTAAAACATAAGCTATCAGGTTTAAGCACATTGTAAAAAAAGATGAAATAACAAACACAAAAGCACAAATAAATGTTTATACTTGGCTTATTTTTGATGAAAGAGGGGAGTAAAAGCCAGGTATATTGTTGTTTTACAGCAGTCAGGACAGTGTCATCCCCCTTTACTTTCTATTTCTAATTTATATTATTATGAAATACTTTGACAAACTGAAAAGCAAAAACTGTCTTTGTAATTTAAAGAAGTCTTTGTATTTAAAAAAAATTTTTGGACTAGAACTTGGTACAGAGGTCTCTATCTCGAATGTCTTTTTCATAACAAATATTCAAGAGCCATTTTTTAATTAAATGAAAATTTAAAAGAATGTTTCTGGCAATGGCAAGACATCATACATTCATAAAAATAATAAAATGTTTTCATTGCCAGGTATTCTGATAATCTTACATGAACCAGTTTACAAGTGTAATTTGATCATTTAGCATCGGTGTATATGGAATAATTGGAGATACCTTCATAGACGTTAGTTCATATTTATAAATTATGTATTTTTTATTTCGTGTATCACACTGATCAGTGTGATTTGATCATGTAGTAAACCATGCTATGCATATACTATGTAACTTATTAAAGTACAAACATATGATACATTTTAAATGCTGTAATAAATTCAAATTTCCTACCATTTGTCATTTGACAATAATTGTTTTATTCATTTATTTATTTGCTAAATGTTCAAGGCAAATGTATTCCTTAAAGATATGTGTGGGGAAGAATTTGTATATATACATATGAAGGATTATATATATATGAATAATTATACATATGTATATATATTTTAGGTAGTTTCTTCTTTGACATGGACCATTTCAGTTGGGATATAAAATACAATATTCAGGATTTTTCTTCCCTTGTTCATAAAATATTACAGTACAACGCAGGCTTTCTGAAGGTGCCTGGGACATCAAACACCTTCAGAAGATTTGGGACTCAGGAAAAGAAGGCTGGCCAGTGGGCTTGGAATGGGGAATTTTCCAAATTCTCCATGGCTAAAGGGAATGAGAGGATACTAATGGGAAAAAGTGACTGAATTTCAGAGCTAGCCAGTGTCCTTGGACTGCAAGAAGGTCTGGAAATGGAGGGTTCTGATGTTTGTAGGAGTGTTTTCCAGTGGTCTGACTCAGAAAACATGTAGAGTAAATTTAACAATTTACATAGTCACCAAGTTTTCCCTAAGTAGCATTCTCATTACTTGCTGGTACCTGGATGCATGCTGTATTTCATAGAAAGGTTTAAGGAATTCAGAGAAACTACCTGTTGTAAAAAAGACCAGTAGAGGATTAAAAAAATATGTTCTGTAGTAAGTGATTGGAAATTACTTATTTCTATATAGGTTGATATAAGATACCTGAATCTAATCTTTGGGTCCTGAGTAAAATGATCACAATCATTTTTGACAGTGTTTTCCCATTGTCCCAATACTTTTAAGCTATTCAACTTTATATCCTCTCCTTTCAGCTGCCTAAATTGTTGGTATTAAGAATCAGAAGTGTTTACTATTCTGTGCTAAATTAGTCCAAGTGATTTCCATCCAGAGATACAGAAATAAAAATTTGTTAACTCTATCTCCAAAATTGTACTTCTTTGTGAACTGCATTGATATTAGGGTGGTATCAGAATTCTATGGTATTGTGATACACATGCTTCTCTGAATATCTCAATCACAAAGAACAGGAGGAGTGCCAATTCTTCTTCTTCCCACATGTGTTATTTCATTTTCATTCTCTAAATGCAGAGTATACTATGGAAAATATCTATAAAGTTGCATATCATTTTTTTTTTTTTGAGACGGAGTCTTTCTCTGTCGCCCAGATTGGAGTGCAGTGGCACAATCTTGGCTCACTGCAAGCTCTACCTTCTGGGTTCATGCCATTCTCCTGCCTCAGTCTCTCAAGTAGCTGGGACTACAGGCGCCCACCACCACACCTGGCTAATTTTTTGTATTTTTAGTGGAGATGGGGTTTCACTATGTTAGCCAGGATGGTCTCGATCTCCTGACCTCGTGATCCACCTGCCTCAGCCTTCGAAAGTGCTGGGATTACAGGCGTGAGTTGCATATCCTTTTAATAGCAGCACTCTGAGGGGTGGAATTAGGAGGTGAAGGAAAGAAATGAGAAATTTTTATTTTATACTTCATATTCTTCCATGTTGGTTTTCTATTTAAACCATGAACATATGTCAATTCTAAAAACTTGTCACTTCTTTTTTATCCATGATTAAATAGGTGTAATAGTAACAATAGTTACTGCTTATTAAGTACTTTTCTCTACCAGTCCCTCTCAGCATAATTTTATTTAATATTCACAAAAATCCTGTAAGATAAGAATAAAAGTTCCCATTTTACCTAGGAAACAGATTCAGAGTGTTGAGAAAACATATCTATGGGCATACTAATACTAAGTGGCAGAGCAAATAACTAAATCCAGGTTTCTCTGAGTCCATGCTTTTTATGTCTACACTACAAAGGCGTTGTTCACCCTAATTCCTTTGGATGGCAAGAAATCTGTTCGTGTGAATGGTAATGATTATAGTCCTCCAAGAATCTTTTAATAATTAAGAAGACCAACTATTGACAATAAAGTAGTAAGTGTAACTAAGAGGCAAAAGAAAATTCCATGGACTGTTCTATCATGGGAAAAAGTCAGTTATTTGAATGTCAGATATTTTTGAATGTTGTATTGTAGGTATTTTTTTAAACTAGGACCTAGGGATTGATACCACATACCTTATGGTCCTAGCAGGAAACAATTCAACTCAGAGGAAAGGATTTTAATGAAGAGGAACTACCTTCAAAGAGAGCAGGGTTAAGAAAACCAAAAGGAGCAGGATTAAGAAAACCAAGAAATGCTGGGGCACCCAGAGACCAGCAATAGCAGGAAGCCATTATCATCCTCAGGTCTGAAGGGATAAGAGGACTGAAATAGTGTTATTGGAGTCTAGACCCCTAGAAGAGGGCCTGGTGGGCAGGAGTCATAGTTGTTCAGGTATTCTAACAGTACTGGAACTGAGACCCTAAAGTAGAGTGGGAGTGGAGAAGAAATATTCTGACTGTCTTTTACTGGTCTCCTGCATGTGCTTCCCATTGTCCAAATCCAAACAGAAGCTGGACCAGGAGACCAGATGATGCAGTCCATGGGGTCAGCCTCCCAGGGCTCTAAGTGGAGAATGAGTCTGGGGATGGGGCAAAGCAAATGGAGAATAACCAGTCCTGATGAACATTTCAGCTCCTTTTCCTTCTCTCCAGTCCAGGTGTACTGGCTGTTATCAATGCTTTGTTCTTGTTTCCATCTGTCACAAATGCCTTTCCATGTGCTGTACCCTTTTCTTGGATACTTATTCCCTTTCCTCCCATTTTACCTATTAGTGTTTGTATATGTTTCAGATTTTAATTCAAAATTTGCTTCCTTAGGGGAGCTTTTCCTGATTTCTCTGACCAGACCAAATCTTTTAAAAAGTAAGTTATTTTAGCCAAGAGTACTGTTTCTTTGTATCATGTATCATAGTAGCAATTTATACGTGCTATATTTCTGATTACTTACATTATTTGCATGTGTCTGATTATTTAACAAATGGCTTCCCACACACTAGATCAAAAGCTCCATGAAGGAACTAGCCTGTTTTTGCTCACTATTATAATTCTAGTGTCCACATGTTTTACACTCAGTGGGTACTTAATAAATATTTGCTGAAAGGACAAATGAAAATAAAAGATAAATAGCAGCCTCCAAAGGATTTGCATTCTGTGTGACAAAGATAATATGTGCATGAATAAATAATACAAGAGCAATTATAGGACAGCAATTATAGCTGTTAAAGCAGGATCTAACAATTTCCAAGAATGTTCTGTGATATAAGTATTTGTGTGTATCTTATCGTCAAGTTTCTTGCTTGCAGTCAGACACAAAATGTATCATACAACAATGTGTCTAACACACTAGTATAGTGTAACTTGTACATAATGGGCATTCATTAAATATTTAATGCATATAGACAAATTATAAACTGTATATTAGACTTCAAAATGAATATAAATAGGAATCATCAGAGCAGAATCACTTGTTTAAAAACACAGCCTCCACTCCAGAGATAACAATCTCAGTAGAGCTTGAGTAGAGCAAGCCTGAAAATTTGCATTCTAAATAAGCACCCCAAGTAATTCTGACACAAGTGATGTCGAGAAATATGATCATAAGTTTCTTGGTGGCAGCATGATGTTCTGGTTAAACATAGGGTTGGGAGTCAGGGATTCTTGGGTTTGAATCTTTGTTCCCTGCTAACTAGCTATTATTTAAACCTCTAGCTGAGGTTTTTTGGCTATAAAGTGGGCTATAGTAATATCCAATTCCTAAGACTATTGTGGAGACAAAAAATAAATGAGAAAATATATGCCAAACATTTACGATAATGCCTGTTATATAAATCTTCAAAAAATGGCAGAATTAGTTTTCGATTGTCAACATTTAACCCAGTGCATAGAACATACAGGCATACCTTATTTTCTTGTGCTTTGCAGATATTGCATCTTTTGCAAATTGAAGGTTTATGGCAACCCAGTATCCAGCAAGTCTGTCAGTGCCATTTTCCCAACAATATATTCTTACTTCATATCTCTGTGTCACATTTAGATAATTCTTGCAATATTTCAACCCTTTTCATTATTATTATATCTGTTACAGTGATCTGTGGTCAGGGGATTTTTGATGTTACTATTGTAATTGTTTTGGAGTGCCACAAACCTCTCCTGTAAATGACGGTGAACCTAATTGATAAGAGTTGTGTGTTCTAACTGCTCTACCGGCCAGCCATTTGCCTGTCTCTTTCCCTCTCCTCAGGCCTCTCTATTCCCTGAAACACAGCAATATTGAAATTAGGCCAATTAATAAACCTACAGTCGCCTCTCAATATTCAAGTGAAAGGAAGACTTGTCTCTCACTTTCAATCAAAAGCTATAAATGATTAAATTTAGGGAAGAAGGCATGTTGAAAGCTGAGATAGGCTGAAAGCTAGGCCTCTTACACCAGTTAGCCAAGTTGTGAATGCAAAGGGAAAGTTCTTGAAGGAAATTCAAAGTGCTATGCCAATCTGAACACAAGAATGATAGGAAACCAAAACAGCCTTTTTGCTGATAAAGAGAAAGTTTTAGTGGTCCAGATGGAAGATCAGACCAGCCACAACATTCCCTTAAGTCAAAGCCTAATCCAGAGCAAGATTCCAACTCTCCCAGTTCTAGGAAGGCAGAGAGAGGTGAAGAAACTGCAGAAGAAAAGTCTGAAGCTAGGAGAGGTTGGTTCATGAGGTTTAAGGAAACTAGCTGTCTCTACAACATAAAAGTGCAAGTACTGATGAAAAAACTGCAGCAAGTTACCCAGAAGATCTAGCTAAGATCATTGATTAAGATGACTACACTAACTACAGATTTTCACTGTAGATGAAATAGCCTTATATTGGAAGAAGATGCCATTGAGGACTTTGATAGCTAGAGAGGAGAAGTTAATGCCTGGCTTCAACACTTTGAAGGACAGTCTGATTCTGTTAGTGGCTAATGTGGCTGGTGTCTTTAAGTTGAAGCCAATGCTCATTTACCTTTTTGGAAATCTTAGGGCCCTTAAAATTTATGCTAAATCTACGCTGCCTGTGCTCTATAAACAGAATGACAAAGCCTGGATGACAGCACATTAGTTTATAGTGTAGTTTACTGAATATTTATTTAAGCCCACTGTTGAGAACTACGGCTCAGAAAAAAATTCCTTTCAAGATAGTACTCATTGACAATGCACCTGGTTATCCAAGAGCTCTGATGGAGATGTTCATGGAGATTAATGTTTTCATGCCTGCTAACACAACATACATTGTGTAGCCCATGGACCAAGGAGTAATTTCAACTTTCAAGTCAGTATTTCAGAAATACATTTCATAAAGCTATAGCTGCCATACATAGTGATCCTTTAATGGATGTGAGCAAAGAAAATAGAAAATCTTTTTTTTTTTTTTTTTGATGGAGGCTCACTCTGTCGCCCAGGCTGGAGTGCAGTGAAGCGATCTTGGTTCACTGCAACATCTGCTTCCTGGGTTCAAGCGGTTCTCCTGCCTCAGCCTCCTGAGTAGCTGGGACTACAGGCACATGCCACCACGCCTAATTAATTTTTGTATTTTTAGTAGAGATGGGGTTTCACCATGCTGGCCAGGCTGGTCTGAAACTCCCGATCTCAGGTGATCTACCCACCTCGGCCTCCCCAAGTGCTGGGATTACAGGCATGAGCCACTGCACCTGGCCCAATAAAAAACCTTTTAGGAAGGACTCGCCATTTTAGATGTCATTAAGAACATTTTGATTCATGGGAGGAGATCAAAATATCAACATTAACAGGAGCTTGAAAGAAGTTGATTCCAACCCTCATGGTTGACTTTGAGGGGCTCAAGACTTCAATGGAGGAAGTAACTGCCGATGTGGAAGCAGCAAGAGAAGTAGAATTAGAAGTAGAATCAGAAGTGGAGCCTGAAAATGTGACTGAATTGTTACGATCTCACAATACACCTTGAACCAGTGAGGAATTGCATTTTATGGATGAGCAAAGAAAGTGGTTTCTTGAGATAGAATCTACAGCTGGTGAAGATGCTATGAACACTGTTGAAATGACAATGAAGGATTTAGGATATTTCATAAACTTAGTAAAGCAGCAGCAGGGTTTGAAAGCGTTGACTCCAACTTTGAAAAAAGTTCTTCTGGGGGCAAAATGCTATCAAATAGCATCACTTGCTACAAAGAAATCTTTCATGAAAGGAGAGTCAATCAATGTGGCAAACTTCACTGTTGTCTTATTTTGAGAAATTTCCACAGCCACCTCAGCCTTCAGCAAGTATCACCCTGATCAGTCAGCAGCCATCAACATCAAGGCAAGAAACTCTGCTAGCAAAAAGATTATGTCTCACTGAAGGTTCAGATAATTATTTGCATTTTTCAGCAATAAAGTATTTTAAATTAAGGTACATATATTGTTTTAAGACATAATGCTATCACACTTAATAGACTACCATATAATACAAACAAAACTTTTATATGCATTCAGAAACAAAAAGCAAAAAAAATTCATGTGACTCACTTCTTTTTGTGACATTCGCTTTATTGCAATGATCTGGAACTGAACTTGAAATATCTCTGAAGGTGTGCCTAAAATTGATGTTCAGTGAGTGTTTGATAAATGAATATAGTTATAAGATTTTGAAATTTATAACTAGAAGATAATTTGAAATTATATAATCCAGTGTCTTTATTTTACATATCAGGAAATTCAAGCTCAGAGAGGCTAGATGACACATTCAAGATTATATATCTAATGACTTAATTAGCAGAAGAACTGAGACCGGAACTTAAGGGTGAAAAGGAAAATCCTGTCGTTACCATTTGTTGAACTGTTTGTGGTTAGAGTTACATTTAGATTTTAAATAGGTAGACTGAGATAAATTTCTGTTTATAATCAATAACGCCTTTCAAAATGTTCATTTCTTAAACATTAAAACAACAAATAGGAAACTATTAAGTAAAATAAAACTAAATGACTTTGTAGTTTTTGGATTCTGTTTGTTTGTTTGTTTGTTTATTTATTTGTTGGGATGAAGTCTCACTCACTCTGTCACCCCAGGCTAGAGTGCAGTGGCATGTTCTTGGCTCACTCACTGCAACCTCTGCTTCCCAGTTTCAAGCAATTCTCCTGCCTCAGCCTCTCAAGTAGCTGGCTAATTTTTGCTTTTTTTTTTTTTTTTTTTTTTTTTGGTAGAGATGGGGTCTCACCATGTTGGCCAGGCTGGTCTCAAATTCCTGACCCCAACCGATCTGCCTGCCTAGGTCTCCCAAAGAATGGAGTAGAGGCCTGAGCCACCATGCCTGGCCAGATTCTGTTTATTTCTAAATATCACAACAAAGACCGCAGTGTTTCCTGAATAGAATTAAAATATCACATGTGTTCTTAGAACAGTAGAAACACAAACTCCTTGAAGGGGCTAAATCGGTCTCTTGCCATCAGGCAGTAATGGTAGTCTGATATTTCTTGTGTTTCTGTGAATCTGTTACTTATCCCATAGGTAGATTAAAATGAAATTAAAATGCATAGTGTTTTATTTTGGGTTTGAAAATACTGTTTTGATTTTCATTTACTCCACTCATTTTCTGTATTTTATTCTGCTACATTATGCTTACATTTTAGTTTTGATTAACTTCTCTATTAGGCTTCTGAGATTACTAGGTCTTAAGATTTAATGAAAAATTTGCTTATTTTGTGTTGGATAAAATTTTATTTTTCATTTCTAGATTTGCTAAGTATAAAATGCAGAATTCACCTTTGTGCAATCTATCTAAGTACAGCAGTGTATGGGAGCTATGGAAATAATATCTATTGATGAAAATCTTCTTTTTATTCCTGATGCAAACCTCAGAGATCTTTTTCCTTTGGTGAATTACATATAGAGAACTGACTTCTTTCTGGGGAACTACAGTCATCCCTTGGTATCCGTGGGAGATTGATTCCAATACTTCCTGTGGATACCAAAATCCACGTATGCTCAAGCCCCTTTTATAAAATGGTGTAGTATTTGCATATAACCTATGCACATCCTCCCATGAATTTAACATTGTCTCTAAATTACTTATAATGCGTAATACAATGTAAATGCTATGTATATAGTTGTTACACTGTTTGTTTAGGGAATAATGAGAAGGAAAAAAGTCTGTACTTGTTCAGTACAGATACAACCATTCTTTTTTTCTCCCCAAATATTTTTGATCTTTTGTTGGTTGAGTGCATGGATGCAGAACCTGTGGATGTAGAGGACTAACTGTGTGTTATTTTAGAGTGGTAGATGAACTTTGGTAGATGCTGTATTTGGTATGTTTGTCCATCCATTTTCCCTACTACTTGCCAGTTACATAAGACAGCATGAGTAATAAGACTTCTGACATTTTAAATGCAGAAATATTACATAAATACTATTATGTAAAGATTGAAAATTTTCTTGTAATTAGCACCTCTGTACTTTTCTGAGGTTAGGAATTACCCTTTATTTATTTATTTTTATAGAGACAGGGTCTTACTCTGTTACACAGGCTAGAGTGCAGAGGCACTGTCATAGCTCATTGTAGCCTCAAACTCCTAGGCTCAAGCGATCCTCCTGTCTTAGCATCCTGAATAGCTGGGATTACAGGTATGCACTACCACACCCGGCTAATTTGATTTTTTAGTGACACAGTCTCTCTGTGTTGCCCAGGCTTGTCCTGAATTCCTGGCCTCAAGTCATCCTTCTGTCATGGCCTCACAAATTGTTGGGACTACAGATGTGAGCTACCATGCTTGGCTCTGGAAGTACCTTACTTTTAAAGGATTGGCATGCGTTTTATTTCTCCTACAGTACAAAAATCGTGGCCTTAAATATTAAAACCTTGTTTCTTAAGTTTGACAATACTGATTAGAAAGAGACTGTTAGGGATAGATTAATGGTTTTCATAGGCAGGACTCATCTGCTGTGTTAGGTAGAAGTCATAAATATATTCATGTTGAAAACAAGTTAGATACTTGGTTTGGGAAGAAATGAAGAGTAATGCTTAGCTAGGAGAATTAATTATTTCTCTAGCATAGAATGTTACATGAATTTATTTTTTAGGACCTCAAAAGTATCTTAAAATAAATATTGAAATTGATGCCATGAACTGAATCATACTTGAGTTGGAGGAAAAATGACAGGTATCTGTGAGTGAATTATTAGTGTTTTCCTCATTATATGTAGATAATACTTCTGCTGTACTATCGGAATATGGACTTTGAAAGTTTTTGACTTCTTAATGATGAGGAGGTTTACAAATACACTTATATTTGTTCATATGATTTAATATTGGGAACCATGACATTTATATCTAGGAGTATAATTTTAGAATAAAATTAACTTTTATTACGTTGAAAATTGTAACAAAGAACATATAGTTTACTCTGATCTTAAGGAACTATTTAAATATAAAAGAGATGGGATTACATAGATTACATGAAAAGTTAAAGCTTCTACACATTAAAATTCCTAAAATTAAAAGATAAATTTCAAATTGGGATAAAATGTTTACAACTGATATGATAGAGAATTAGGATCCTCATTTTAAAATAATATTAATGGAAAACTGGATAGAAAACATCACTAGAAGAATCACACACACAAATATATAGTGAATAAACATGAAAATTAGTCAAATAATTACAATAAAATAAAAGGTAAATCAAATCACTATCAAAGATAAATAATACTGGGAATACTATTTGTTGAGTCTCAATTTTTTTAGTGACAAAAATGCTGTTCAGAGTATGGTAAGATGGAGATACTTCCAGAACTACTAATGGGACTGGGAATTGACACAACATTTAGGGAAAGCAGTTTATTCTTATTCTTATTATTTACAATTTGACCTAGTTCAACCTCACTTCTAGGAATAGGGCTTAAAATAGCAACCAGAAATAACAAAAGATTTGTGTACAAGTATACCCATCACATCATTAATGGAAATGGAAAATGAAAAGTGGAAAATGCTCTAAATGCCCAACAGTAAGAGAATAATTATGAGAACGAATCATATGAAAGTGCCAGTATTTGACTGTTATTAACTTTTAAAACATCAATTTCATATGATTCAGTGTAATGCATAATATTGTGGCTTATGATATGATGGAATTTTATGCAGATATAAAATAGTGCTAATAAACAATCTCTAATAAAATGAAAAATGCTCACTATATCCTATGAAGGTAGGACACAAAGCTTTATAAATAGAACAATATTGATTTTATAGAAGAAAAAGCAATGTGTGTGTATGTATATGTCTATATGTAATGATATGAAAAATATATTATTCACCAAAACACCTTTTGAGGAGAACCCTTATTTATTTGCAGAAAATCCTTAATAAACTGCTTGGAGTGATTTTTCAGACTCCAGGCTGGATATTCAAGTTCAAAAGTTGGTAAACTGTCTTCTAAATAGAGAGTTTTTTGTTTAGTGTGTATGTAAGTTTGGATATGGGACCTAGAGAAGACCTCTACAGGGAGAGACAAATGAAAGCAAAGGCAGAAAGGAAGAGCTTCTTAGGAGGTTGGGGCAGGCTGCATTGAGGAGCGGTTTGGGAGAATAAAAATGTCTAAGGGGGATTCTAAATTTGTTAGCTGTGGAGAAAGCTCACTAAAAAATTCAATGGGCCAGGTGCAGTGGTTCACACCTGTAATCCCAGCACTTTGGAAGGCCGAGGCAGGTGGATCACCAGCCTGCCCTACATTGCGAAAGCCTGTCTCTACTAAAAGCACAAAAATTAGTTGGGCATGGTGGTGCATTCCTATAGTCCCAGCTACTGGGGGCTGAGGCAGAAGAATCCCTTGAACTGGGAGACAGAGGTTGCAGTGAGTTGAGATCACGCCACTGCACTTCAGCCTGTGCGATAGAGCAAGACTGTCTCACACACATACACACATACACACACACAAATCAAAACTTCAGTGAAGTCTAACTGATTACTACTAAAGCTTTTTTCTTTTTCTTTTAAACAGAGACAGACAATCTGAACAGGGAGGTAAGTGGAGAGGTATTTTCTAAGACTTCAGAGCCAGCTAATGAGGGAGTAGATGCATCTGGTTTACAAATACATAGAAAAACCAGAGAGATATAATCTAAAATGTTAATGATTATTATCTTGAGTGATGGTGTTTTGCTTTGGTTTTCCCTTCCTTTTTTTTTGAGTCAGGGTTTTACTCTTATTGCCTAGACTGGAATACAGTGGTGCGATCTTGGTTCACTGCAACCTCTATCTCCTGGGCTCAAGTGATTCTCCTGCCTCAGCCTCCCGAATAGCTGGGACTACAGGCACGTGCCACTGCATCTGGCTAATTTTTGTATTTTTTGTAGAGATGGGGTTTTACCATGTTTCCCAGGCTGGTCTTGAACTCCCAAGCCCGAGTGATCCACCTGCCTCGGCCTCCCAAAGTGCTGGGATTACAGGCCTGAGTCACTACGCCCAGCCAGTTTTTTTCCTGCTTTACACTTCTGTTTTATTCTTTAAATGTATTACTTTTGTAATCATGAAGTTAGGTAAAAGTCTCAGAAGAAAAAAGTCTTTCTCTTTGATGCTTTGATTTGGTTGCCTCTTTCCACTATAAGTGAATTCTCATTAATGGACACATCATTCTAATATTCCTTAATTTGACTGTCTTTGTAAATGGTTTAAAACAAACATGACAGTGTCCCCAGTTTCTCCCTTGCCTTGCCACTTTTTCTTTATTTTGGCTAGCTTCCTCTGGTGCCTTATGAACTTTGATTATCTAATACATTAGGTAACTTGCAGAAACAATTCTCAGACAATACTGTTCTGATGGTTATCAGGATTGTGCCAACTAACCCCAAGGAGGGGCATGATAACAGGAATGATCCTCAATTCTGAGTTTCACTTAAAGTAAAAAAGAAACGAAGAACAAAAAAACTGCTGCCTAAGTCAAAACTGCAAGAACTCATAGTTTCCTCTATCCTGTAGACATTCTGATCCTGCTTCCACTGGGGAGTTGCCTAATCTTCAGATGCTTCCTAATGCACATTAGCTGAATAAAGCCTTTGCCCTCTATTTGAATCACTTATAGATTTTTTGACTTTGTAAAAGTAATTCCTTACTAAAGCCTAACAATAATCAAGGTGTTATTATATGTCATTTATGGTGGCAGGTATTTGACATATAACAACCAATTTAATACTTGGAGCCCACAAATTATTATTCCCACTTTACAAATGATGTAATAGAGTTTAAGTAACTTGTCCCAGGTAACCCAACTTGGAAATGGTCAGCAATGCCAATTCTTTGACACTCCAAAGACAGAATGTTTCCCTGCATCGCATGAAAAGCCAAGGAATTAGGTCATGTAACGAGATTTTTAAAAAAGTATAATTTTCAAAACGTGTAGTGGAGTACTATTTTGAAATGTTATAGAAAGTTTCTCTTTTTGACAATTCTGTTTTACCTTGCTTGTATCCCTTATACTATTAAAACTGGATTCGGAGACAGATTTTTTTGTTTCAGCAAAGGGGAAACAGAAAAGAACTAAGCAAGAATAAAGAGTCAACATCTTGGCTTTGAATTCTAAAATTGGCTCTATAAAACTGATGAAATAGATAATAGTCTGGAGAGAGAACAGAATTTTAAGCTTTATGGGCTAAGATCCCTGGTGATTCAGATCCTTTAGTTTATGTTATAAGCCACAGAGAGAGGAATGATGTATCTCTTAGCACACTCAGAGAAGATAAAAACACTTCACAGATGGAAAAAATCATGGGACAAGGCTGGGTGCGGTGGCTTATGCCTTGACTCAGGCCAAGGTGGGCAGATCACTTGAGGCCAGGAGTTTGAGAACAACCTGGCCAACATGGCAAAACCCTACCTATACTAAAAATATAAAAGTTGGCTGGGAGTGGTGGCGCACGTTTGTAATCCCAGCTACTCGGGAGGCTGAGGCATGAGAATTGCTTGAACCCAAGAGGCAGAGGTTGCAGTGAGCTGAGATTGCACTGCTGCACTTTAGCCTGGGTGACAGAGTGAGACTCTTTCAAAAAAAAAAAAAAAAAAAAAAACCCAGAAAAAAACCCAACAACCATGGGACATTTACAAAAATTGATAATAACATTGGTGACAAAATCTTAAATTTCAGAGATGCACAGTCTCTGATAAAACTCATTAAATGTAGAAATAAACAAATGATGACCTCTCTAAAATTTTAACGATTTAGAAAGTAAGCAATCTTCTTAATTGGAAAACAAAACAAATAAATATAAATTATCTAGAAAGTAATTAAAAGAAAAGCATTCTATACCAAAACCTATTGAACTCAGTTAAGGCTATTTACATAGTAAACTTTTTAAATATTTAAATTTAGGTGGACATTTATTTATTTATTCAGTGAATGCCAAGCATGCTGCTAGGACTACTAAAATCAAGACATTAGTGTCTGGTTCTTTTGCTTTCAGCCAAGATGGACTAGTAGACATAGGGTCTACCTTCTTGCCTAAATATATGGAGGAAAAAATCAAATATACAAAACAGTGGTTTTCAAGCCATTGGACATCAGGCAATAATAGTGATCCTTGAAATTCTGGAAATAAATAAGATGAGCCCTACAGTTGCTCCAGCTTACAACCTTGAGAGAGTTTTCAGGCTATGGCACAAGGAAGAGGGACCCAGAGTTGAAGACATTACATTTGGAGTCCAGGGAGGTCAGTGTGGCTAGAGCTTCAGGTCGGAGTGTCAGGAAAGAGCTAATTTAAAGTACTTTAAAATTCTTTCTAGACAACTCCAGAGATCTGCAGAGGGTACCCCATGAGTCTTCAGTTGTGTAGTGATCCTTACAGGTGTGTGAGGAAACTATTCTCATCCGGGGAAAGAATAGCCATAAAGGATTAGAAGAAATAATAATCAATGACTAAACTGGTTTAGTTTCAATCTTTACCAGCTAGAGTAGAAAAATCTCATAATTAATAAGGGCATATGGTAGAAAACTCAGAAGGGGTTGGCCTCAGTAAGGAGGCAAAATTAGACTATATATTGCTAGACTAGATACTGTTCTAGTTCTGTGTAATAGAGCTTAAAAGCAAGACCCAAAAGGATCAAACTGTTTTCAAGTAACTTAACTTTTTCTTAGAACACAGTTCAAGCATATTCATAGGAATACAAAAACATCCAACACCCATCAAGGTAAAATTTACAATGTCTGGCATTTAATAACAATTTAATGGCAATCCAAAACAGCAGGAAAATGCAACCTAATAGGAAGAAAACAATCAATTGAAACTTACCCAAAAATAACATTAAAAAGTATTAATAGTTATTATGATAGTATTCTATATGTTCAAAAAGCTAGAGGAAAGACTATACAAAGAAATGGAAGATATAAAAAAAGATACAAATCAAACCATTAGAAGTGAAAACTACAATGAGATTTCAAAAAGTCCACTGGATGGGATGAACAGTATATTAGATATTACAGAAGAAGAGATTAAATATCTTGATAATGTAACAGTAGAAACTCAACGAAATGAAACACGCAGCGAAGAATGACCAGAAAAAAATGAACAGATAATCAGTGAGCTGTGGGACTAATTCAATTAGCCTAGCATATGTGTAATAGGAATCTCTGAAAGGGAGGAGTAGGGAAAGAAAAATATTTGAGTAAATAATGGCCGATAGTTTTTCAGATTTGTTAAAATCATAAGCTCCAAGCATAAGAAACTCATTATAATTAAAAATTATTAAAGCCAACCCAGGCAGAATGGCTTATTAGAGTGGCTGTAATCCCAACACTTTGGGAGACTGTGGTGGGTGGATTGCTTGAGCCCAGGAGTTCGAGACCAGCCTAGGCAACATAGTGAGACCTCATCTCTACAAAAAATAAACAAAATTAGCCAGGCGTGGTGGTGTGCACCTGTGTTCCCAGCTACTCGGGAGGCTGAGGTGGGAGCATTGTTTGAGTTTGGGAGTTGGAGGCTGCAGTGAGCCAAGATCATGCCACTTGCACTCCAGCCTGGATGACAGAGTGAGACCCTGTATCAAAAAAAGTATTAAAGCCAGTGATAAAGGGGAAAACTTAAATAATGAGGAAAAAAGACATTATTTATAGAGAAACAAAGATAAAAATAATAATTTCACATTGGAAGTAATGCAAGTGAAAAGATAGTGGCACAATAACTTTAAAGCACTGTAGGGGCTGGGTATGGTAGCTCATGCCTGTTATACCAGCACTTTAGGAGGCTGAGGTGGGAGGATCACTTGAGGACAGGAGTTTGAGACCATCTTGGGTAGTAAAGCAAGAACTGGACTCTAAAAAAAATATAAATAAATAAAGCAGGGTGGGAATACAACTGTCAACCTATAAATCTATTGCCAGCAAAAATATTCTTCGAAAATCAAGGTAAGATAAAGACATTTTTATGCACATAAAAGCTAAAGATTCAGGCTGGGCATGGTGGCACACACCTGCAGTCCCAGCACTTTGGGAGCCCGAGGCGGGTGGATCACCTGAGGTCAGGAGTTTGAGAACAGCCTGGCCAACATGGTGAAACCCTGTCTCTACTAAAGATGCAAAAATTAGTTAGGGAGGTGTTTGGTCATGGGGCCAGATCCTTGATGGTTTGATGCCATTCTCACGGTAGTGAATGAGTTCTCATAGATCTGATTGTTTAAAGTGTGTGGCACTTCCTTCCACCCACTCTCTCTCTTGCTCCTGTTCTCACCATGTGAGGAAGAGTTTTGAGGGACAGAAGACAGGAAAATGAGGGAAAGTTTATAACTTCTTAGAGACCAGTAAATTGTTGTGACCAAAATGCTGATAATGATATGGACAGTGAAGGCCAGGCTGCTGAGGTCTCAGATTGAAATGAGGAACTTGTTAGGAACTGGAGCAAAGTTCACTCTTGATATACTTTATCAAAGAACTTTGCTGTATTGTGTATTGTGTCCATGCCCTAGAGCTCTGTGGAAGTTTGAGCTTGAGAGTAATGACATAGGGGTATCTGGCAGAAGAAATTTCTAAGCAGCAGTATGTTCAAGATGTGGCCTACTTTCAGATACAGGAGCAAAGAAATGACTTAAAGGTAGAATTTATATTTAAAAGGGAAACCAAGTGTAAAGATTTGGAATATTTGCAGCCTACCCATGTCACAAAGAAAGAAAAAGATTTTTTGGGAAGAGGGATTCAACCATTTGCTAGAGATATTTGCATAACTAAAAGGGAACTATGTGCTAATAGCCAAGACAACTGGGAAAAGGCCTTGAAGGCATTTCAGAGACCTTTGTGGCAACCCCTTCCATCACAGACCCAGAGGTCTAGAAGGCAAGAATGCTTTTATGGGCCAGGCACATGACCCCACTGCCCTGTGCAGCCTTGGGACACAACCTTCCACATCTTGGCTGCTGCAGCTCTAGCTGGGGCCCAAAGGGGCCCAGGTGCAGCTTGACCTGCCACCTTGGAGAATGCAAGCTGTAGGTCTTGGTGGTTTTCACATGGTGTTAAGCCTGCCAGCACACAGAGTGCAAGAACGAAGGCTTGGCAGCCTCTACCAAGATTTCAGAGAATGTATGAGAAAGCCTAGGTGCCCAGGCAGAAACCTACTGCAGGGTACAACAGTACAGAGGAGAAATGTGGGGTTGGAATCCCAACACAGAGTCCCTACTGGGGCATTGCCTAGCGGAGTTGTGAGAAGGAGGCCACTATTCTACAGACCCAAGAATGACAGATTCACTGACAGCTTGCACCTTTTTCCCAGAAAAGCCATAGGCACTTAGCTCTAGTCCATGAGAGCAGCTGTGGGGGCTGCATCCTGCAAAGCCACAGGGGTGGAGCTGTCCAAGACCTTGGGAGCCCACCTCTTGCACTAGTGTGCCAGGGATGTGGGACATGGAGTCCGAGGAAATTATTTTGGAGCTTTAAGGTTTAATGAATGCTCTGCTGGTTTTTTCAAACTTTAATGGGGCCTGTAACCCCTTTCTTTTGGCCAGTTTCTTCCTTTTGGAACAGAAGTGTTTACTCTGTGCCAATACTCCCATTGTATCTTAGTAGTAAATGGCTTGTATTTTGGTTTACAGGCTCATCGTTAGAAAGTACTTGCTTTGTCTTAGATGAGACTTTGGATTTGGATTTGGGACTTGGAACTTTTGAATTAATGCTGGAGAGTTAACACTTTGGGGGGACTGATGGGAAAAAAAATACATGATTGTATCTTTTTTTAATTAAAAAAATTTTTTTTTGCAGTGTGAGAAGAACATGAGCTTTGAGAGGCTAGGAATGCAATGATATAGTTTGAATATATGTCACCACCAAATCCCATGTTGAATTGTAATTCCCAAAGTTGAAGGTGGGGCCTGGTGGGATGTGTTTGGGTCATGGGGGCAGATCTCTCATGGCTTGGTGCTGTCCTCATGGTATTGATTGAGTACTCATTAGATCTGGTTGTTTAAAAGTGTGTGGCACCTTACCCAACTCTTGCTCCCATTCTCGCCATGTGAGATGTCTGGTACCACTTCACCTGCCATAAGGAAAAGCTCTTGAGGCCTCCCCAGAAGATGAGCAGATGCTGGCACCATGATTTCTGTGCAGCCTGCAGAACTGTGAGACAAGTAAACCGCTTTTCATTAGAAATTACACAGTTTCAGATATTTCTTTTCTTCTTTTTTCCTGAAGAGAAAGGCCTTTCTTTTTATTTTATTTATTTATTTTTAAATTATACTTTAAGTTCTAGGGCACATGTGCAGAACGTGCAGGTTTGCTACATAGGTATACATGTGCCATGTTGGTTTGCTGCACCTATCAACTCATCATTCACATTAGGTATTTCTCCTAATGCTATCCCTCCCCCAGTCCCCCATCTCTTGACAGGCCCTGATATATGATGTTCCCTGCCATGTGTCCATGTGTTCTTATTGTTCAGCTCCCACCTATGAGTGAGAACATGCAGTGCTTGGTTTTCTGTCCTTGTGATAGTTTGCTGAGAATGATGGTTTACAGCTTCATCCATGTCCCTGCAAAGGACATGAACTCATCCTTTTTTATGGCTGCATAGTATTCCATGGTGTATATGTGCCACAATGTCTTAATCCATCTATCATTGATGGACATTTGGGCTGGTTCCAATACTTTGCTATTGTGAATAGTGCCACAATAAACATATGTGTGCATGTGTCTTTATAGTAGCATGATTTATAATCCTTTGGGTATATACCCAGTAATGGGGTCACTGGGTCAAATGGTATTTCTAGTTCTAGATCCTTGAGGAATCACCACACTCTCTTCCACAATGGTTGAACTAATTTACACTCCCACCAACAGTGTAAAAGCTTTACTATTTCTCCACATCCTCTCCAGCATTTGTTGTTTCCTGACTTTTTAATGATCACCATTCTAACCGCTGTGAGTTGGTATCTCATTGTGGTTTTGATTTGCATTTCTCTGATGACCAGTAATGATGAGCATTTTTTTCATATGTCTGTTGGCTAAATAAATGTCTTCTTTTGAGAAGTGTCTGTTCATATCTTTTGCCCACTTTTTGATGGGGTTGTTTGTTTTTTTCTTGTAAATTTATTTAAGTTCTTTGTAGATTCTGGATATTAGCCCTTTGTCATATGGGTAGATTGCAAAATTTTTCTCCCATTCTGTAGCTTGCTTGTGCACTCCAATGACAGTTTCTTTTGCTGTGCAGAAGCTCTTTAGTTTAATTCGATCCCATTTGTCAATTTTGGCTTTTGTTACCATTGCTTTTGGTGTTTTGGTCATGAAGTCTTTGCCCATGCCTATGTCCTGAATGGTATTGCCTAGATTTTCTTCTAGGGTTTTTATGGTTTTAGGTCTTACATTTAGGACTTTAATCCATCTTGAGTTAATTTTTGTATAAGGTGTAAGGAAGG
>NW_016805759.1:498423-512219 GCF_001698545.2 Rhinopithecus bieti
TCTCCTGGTGTGCCTGTTTGCTTAAAGTGCAGTATTGGGGTGGGAGTTACCCGATTTTCCAGGTGTTGTGTGTCTCAGTTCCCCTGGCTAGGAAAAGGGATTCCCTTCCCCCTTGTGCTTCCCATGTGAGGTGATGCCTCGCCCTGCTTCAGCTCTCGCTGGTTGGGCTGCAACAGCTGACCAGCACCGATTGTCTGGCACTCCCTAGTGAGATAAACCCAGTACCTCAGTTGAAAATGCAGAAATCACCTGTCTTCTGTGTCGCTCGTGCTGGGAACTGGAGACTGGAGCTGTTCCTATTCAGCCATCTTGCTCTGCCCCCCTTTATCATTTTTAATTGTGTCTATTTGATTCTTCTCTCTTTTCTTCTTTATTAGTCTTGCTAGTGGTCTATCTATTTTGTTGGTCTTTTTTAAAAAAAATCGGCTCCTGTATTCATTGATTTTTTGAAGGGTTTTTTTTTGTGTCTCTATCTCCTTCAGTTCTGCTCTGGTCTTCGTTATTTCTTGCCTTCTGCTAGCTTTCGAATGTGTTTGTTCTTACTTCTCTGGTTCTTTTAATTGTGATGGTGGGGTATCGATTTTAGATCTTTCCCACTTTCTCTTGTGGGCATTTAGTGCTATAAATTTCCCTCTACAGACTGCTTTAAATGTGTCCCAGAGATTCTGGTATGTTGTGTTTTTGTTCTCATTGATTTCAAAGAACATCTTTACTTCCGTCTTCATTTTGTTATTTACCCAGTAGTCATTCAGAACCATGTTGTTCAGTTTCCATGTAATTGTGCTGTTTTGAGTGAATTTCTTAATCCTGAGATCTAATTTTATTGCACTGTGGTCTGAGAGGCAGTTTTGTTGTGATTACTGTTCTTTTATATTTGCTGAGGAGTGTTTTACTTCCAATTATGTGGTCAATTTTAGAATAAGTGTGATGTGGTGCTAAGAAGAATGTATATTCTGTTGATTTGGGGTGGAGGGTTCTGTAGATGTCTTTTAGGTCTGCTTGGTCCAGAGCTGAGTTCAAGTCCTGGATGTCCTTGTTTTCCTTCTGTCTTGTTAATCTGTCTAATATTGACAGTGGGGTGTTAAAGTCTCCCACTATTATTGTGCGGGAGTCTAAATCTCTTTGTAGGTCTCTATGGACTTGCTTTATGAATCTGCATGCTCCTGTATTGGGTGCATATATATTTAGGATAGTTACCTCTTCCTGTTGAATTGATCCCCTTACCATTATGTAATGGCCTTCTTTATCTCTTTTGATATTTGTTGGTTTAAAGTCTGTTTTATCAGAGACTAGGATTGCAACCCCTGCTTTTTTTTGCTTTCCATTTGCTCGGTAGATCTTCTTCCATCCCTTTATTTTGAGCCTATGTATGTCTCTGCACATGAGATGGGTCTCCTGAATACAGCACACTGGTGGATCTTGACTCTTTATCCAATTTGCCAGTCTGTGTCTTTTAACTGGGGCATTTAGCTCATTTACATTTAAAGTTAATATTGCTATATGTGAATTTGATCCTGTCATTATGATGTTAGCTGGTTATTTTGCCCATTAGTTGATGCAGTTTCTTCATAGTGTCTATGATCTTTACAATTTGACATCTTTTCATAGTGGCTGGGACTAGTTGTTCCTTTCCATGTTTACCATGTTTAGTGCTTCCTTCAGGAGCTCTTGTAAGGCTGTCCTGGTGGTTACAAAATCTCTCTGCATTTGCTTGTCTGTAGAAGATTTTATTTCTCCTTCACTTATGAAGCTTAGTTTGGCTGGATATGAATTTCTGGGTGGAAAATTCTTTTCTTTTAGAATGTTGAATATTGGCCCCCACTCTCTTTTTGCTTGTAGGATTTCTGCAGAGAGATCTGCTGTTAGTTTGATGGGCTTTCCTTTGTGGGTATCCCGACCTTTCTCTCTGGCTGCCCTTAATATTTTTTCCTTCATTTCAACCATATTGAATCTGAAAAAATTATGTGTCTTAAAGTTGCTCTTCTTGAGGAATATCTTTGTGGTGTTCTCTGTATTTCCTGAATTTGAATGTTGGCCTGCCTTGCTAGGTTGGGGATGTTCTCCTGGATGATATCCTGAAAAGTGTTTTCTAACTTGATTCCATTCTCCCCATCACTTTCAGTTACACCAATCAAACATAGATTTGGTCTTTTCACATAGTCCCATATTTCTTGGAGGGTTTGTTAATTTGTTTTCATTCTTTTTCTCCTCTAATTTTGTCTTCTCATTTTATTTCATTAATTTGATCTTCAATCACTGATATCCTTTCTTCCACTTGATCAAATTGAAATTTAAATTTGAATTTCGAAAAGCAATCGAAACTTGTGCATGCATCATGAAGTTCTTGTGCTTTGGTTTTTCAGCTCCATCAGGTCATTTAAGGTCTTCTCTATACTGTTTGAGTGAGCCATTTGTCTAACCTTTTTTCAAGGTTTTTAGCTTCCTTGTGATGGGTTAGAACATGCTCCTTTAGCTCAGAGAAGTTTGTTATTACCAACCTTCTGAAGCCTACTTCTGTCAACTTGTCAAACTCATTTTTCCATCCAGTTTTGTTCCCTTGCTGGTGAAGAGCTGCAGTCCTTTGGAGGAGAAGAGGCAGTCTAGTTTTTGGAATTTTCAGCTTTTCTGCTCTGGTTTCTCCCTATCTTTGTAGGTTTATCTACCTTTGGTCTTTGATGTTGGTGACCTACAGATGGGGTTTTGGTGTGGATATCATTTTGTTGATGTTGGTGCTATTCCTTTCTGTTTGTTAATTTTCCTTCTAACAGTCAGGCCCATCAGCTGAAGGTCTGTTGGAATTTGCTGGAGGTCTACTCCAGACCCTGTTTGTCTGGGTATCACCAGCAGAGGCTGCAGAACAGCAAATGTTGCTGCCTGATCCTTTCTCTGGAAGCTTCGTCCCAGAGGGACACCCACCTGTATAAGGTGTCTGTTGGCCCCTACTAGGAGATGTCTCCCAGTCAGGCTACACAGGGGTCAGTGACTCACTTGCAGAGGCACTCTGTCCATTCTCAGTGCTCGAATGCAATGCTGGGAGAACCACTGCTCTCTTCAGAGCGCTCATACAGGGGCGTTTAAGTCTGAAGAGGCTGTCTGCCTTTTGTTCAGCTATGCCCTTCCCACAGAGGTGGAATCTAGAGAGGCAGTAGGCCTTGCTGAGCTCTGGTGGTCTCTGCCCAGTTTGAGCTTCCTGGCTGCTTAGTGAGCATAAAACTGCCTACTGAAGCCTCAGCAATGGCGGATACCCCTACCCCCCACCAATCTGCAGCATTGCAGATCGGTCTCAGACTGCTGTGCTAGGAGTGAGCAAGGCTCTGTGGGCATGGGTCCCACCAAGCCAGGCATGGGAGGGGATCTCGTTGTTTGCTGGTTGCTAAGACTGTGGGAAAAGCTCAGTATTTGGGCCGAAGTGTATTGTTCCTCCAGGTACAGTTTGTCACGGCTTCCCTTGGCTAGGAAAGGGAAATTCCCTGACCTCTTGCACTTCCTGGGTGAGGCAACTCCCTGCCCTGCTTCAGCTTGCCATCCGTGGGCTGTACCCACTGTCCAACCAGTCTCAATGAGATGAACCAGATACCTCAGTTGGAAATGCAGAAATCACCCGTCTTCTGTGTTGATCTCGCTGGGAGCTGCAGACTCGAGCTGTTCCTATTCAGCCATCTTGAAGCAGTACCAGTTTCAGATATTTCTTTATGGCAGTGCAAGAATAGCCTAACACAATTTGAAAGCTAAATAACATACTTCTAAATAAAAAGATTTTAAAAAGAGATTAGAAGTTCAATTTAAATGGAAAGAAAATGAAAACATAACATATTAAAACTTAAGGAATGCTATTCAATTAGTCCCTATAGGGAAGTTTATATAACTGAAAGCCTGTATTAGAGAACAAGAAAAGTCTCAAATCCATCATCTCAGCTGCACATTAAGAAATAGAGAAAGACAAGCAAACTAAATCCAAACTAACCATATGGAAAGAAACAATAAAGATGAAAATTAACATTAATGAAATAGAGAACACAAAAACAGTAAGAAAAAATCAGTGAAATAAAAATTGGTTCTTTGAGATTGATAATGTTCATAAACATCTAGTCAGAGTGATAAGGAAAAAAGATAAAAGAAACACATGAATATTCTACAGATACTGAAAGGATAATAGAAGAACTTTATGCCTATGGATTCAATAGCTTAGATGAAATTGGAATCAATTTCTTAAAAGACAAACTACCAGAACTTACTTAAGAATAAATGAATAACCGTAGTATCTATATATTTATTAATGCAATGGGTTTTGTAAGTCAAAATCTTCTCAAAGAAAATTCCAGTGCCAGATAGCTTCACTGGCAAATTCTACCAAACATTTAAAGGAGAAATAATACTAATCAGACACAAACTCTTCCAGAAAATTTATGATGGGAATAGATGAGGCTAGAATTACTCTGACACCAAAACTATACAACATTACGAGAAAGAAACTCAAACTCACAGATCAATACTCCTTACAAAAACAAATTTAAAATTTAGAAAAGTGTAACAAATTAAATCCAAATATGTAGAAAGGATAATTCATCATGACTAAGTGGACTTTCCTCTGAGGAATGTAAAATCATTTTAACATTATATAGTCAGTTAATGCTGAGTAATATAAACAAAAATGGTGGAGTAGAGAAGTCCCAAAGTCCATCCCTCCAGAAAAACTTGCAAAAAATTTGAAGATCAAGATTTTTAAAACTTGAAACAATTCAAAAGCTTACAGCAACCAGGGAAATATTTAATAATAATTAAATAAAACCCTGAATCTCTGTAAAATAACTTTGTAACACTTTAACTTACTCGGGTTTTCTTCATTTCCCATCTTGGTGGTGGTTTTAAAGACAGCTCACATTCCAACTACAGGTACGTAGTACAAGTGGAAGCAGCATGGACCTTATTCTCAAAGAACTGTGGCTTTGACCTATCTGGTGCTTCCATGAAGTATTACATAAAAGGCTTGCCATTAGTTTGTTTAACTCAGAGCTTTCTCACAGATGAGATGGCTACCCTGGAGGTATAGTTTGCAAACATTTAAAAGCAAATGTTTTTTTTGCTGCCATATGGGGAAAGGCATAATAGTTGGGGCAAGCAGTAGAGTAACCAAAAAGCTCAGGAGGAAAGGCTGGGGAAAGAGATATAAGCTTTGAAAAGTACCTACATATTCCTGGTAATCTAGAAGGCCAACTGCATGCCCAGGACTGAGTACATACCTAAAAAAAAAAAAAAAAAAAGACTGAGAAAGACCCCAAGTTTTCTTCTTGGAGTGACTTTTAGGTTCTGTGTAAGCAGGAATTGAGGACTAAGGAAGTTGTAAACTGTGTGTTGAAGGCATGCTCAGCATATAGGAAGCCCTTTTACAAAGACTGGGAGGTTTTTGTTGTTGTTGTTGTTGTTGTTTGATTTGGATTGATTCTAGGCATTTAAGGAAATCTCTGTTGAACTATTAGATGACCACTAAGTTCATGGGACAGAATTCAGTAGCTACGTGTGACAAAGAATACAGACTTTACAAATTTGTTTAGAAAAGTCACTAAATAAAACAACTACAACAAGAAGCAGCAAAAAACCCCAGAGAAGGTGGAAGATTATGATTTCCAGAGATTTCACATTATAGTTGTCAAAGTATCTGATATTCAACAAGTATAAAGAAAGGAGAACATATGGCTCATGGACAAGAGAAAAAGAAATTTATAGAAACTGTTCCTGAGGAAGCTCAGACATTGGACTCACTAGACAAAGATTTTATATCAAGTATTTTCAATATTCTCAAATAGCTAAAGGAAACAATTTGCAAATAAGGAAACCATGAGACTGATATCTCACCAAATGGTGAATATCAACAAAGATGTAGAAGTTATAAAAAGGAACCAAATAGAAATTATGGTGTTGAAAAGCATAATAACTGAAATGAGAAATTCACAAGAAGTGTTCAAATCAGATTTGAGCAGACAAAAGAAAGAACCCATGAAACTGAAAATAGGTCAATTGAGATTTTGCTAAAGATCAGGAAAAAAAAAAAAAGAATGAATAAAAATGAGCAGAGCCTCAGAAACTGTGGGACTGTTTTGCATAGTTGGAGTCCCAGAAGAGAGGAGAGAAAGGGACAGAAAGAATGCTTAAGGAAATAATGGTTTAAAACTTTCAAAATTTGACAAAAGGCATAAAGCTATACATCAAAGAAGCTCAACAAACTCCATGTAAGATAAGTTAACAGAGCGCCACATCAAGATAAGTTATAATTAAACTATTAAAAGCCAAAATAATCTTAAAAATAGCAAGAGTGAAGTGACTTATGTATAGAGAGCCTCAATAAGTTAACAGCTAATTTTTCATCAGAAGTCATGGAAGTCAGAGAGCAATGGGATGATGTCTTCAAAGTAATGAAATAATCCACAAAGAATTTTGTATCTGGCCAAACTGTCTCTCCAAAATGAAGGAGAATTTAAGACATTCTCAGACAGACAAAAACTGAGTTTATCTCTAGTAGACCTTACCTACAAAAAATGACAAAGGGACTTCTTCAAACTGAAATGAAGGGACATTAGACAATAAGTTGAACCCAGACAAAGACATAAAAAAATCACTTATCAAAGTACTACTTATTTTTCGTTTGTAAGTCTTCTTTTTTTTCTAAAGTTTTAAAAGATAATAGCATAAACCAATAATTAGATATCTATGGCTGGATGTGGTGGCCCATGACTGTATTTTTAGCTACTCAGGAGGCTGAGGTGGGAGGATCACTTGAAGCTGGGAGTTTGAGATCAGCCTGGGCAACATAATGAGATCTCATCCCTAAATATAATTAAAAAAATAGCTGGATGTTGTGGCATGTGCCTGTAGTCCCAGCTACATGAGAGGCTGAAGCAGGAGGATCATTTGAACCAAGGAGTTCAGTGTTGCAGACAGCTACAATAATTCCTAGGTATTGAACTTTATTTGTGGTTATTGTAAATGGGATTATATTCTTTGTTTCTTTTTCAGATTGTTCACTATTGGCATATAGAAATGCTACTGATTTTTGTATGTTGATTTTGTATCTTGCCACTTTACTGAATTTGTTGATCAATTCTAGTAGTTTTTTTGTGGAGACTTCAGGTTTTTTAAATATAAGATCATATCATCAGCAGACAAGGATAATTTGACTTAGTCGTTTCCAATTTGGATGCTATTTATTTATTTATTTATTTATTTATTTATTGAGACAGAGTCTCACCCTGTCACCCAGGCTGGAGTGCAGTGACATGATCTCAACTCACTGCAACCTTCCTCTGCTTCCCATGTTCAAGCAATTCTCCTGCCTCAGCCTCCTGATTAGCCAGAACTACAGGGGTATACTACCACGCCTGGCTAATTTTTGTATTTTTAGTAGACATGGGGTTAAACTATGTTGGCCAGGCTGGTCTTGAACTCCTGACCTCAGGTGATCTGCCTTCCTTGGCTTCCCAAAGTGCTGGGATTACATGTGTGAGCTACCATGCCTGGCCTTGGCTGCCCTTTATTTCCTTCTCTTGTCTGATTGCTCTAGCTAGGACTTCAGTACTATGTTGAGTTACCATAGTGAAAGTGGGCATCCTTGTCATGTTTCAGATTAAAGATAAAAGGCTTTCAGTTTTTCCCCATTCAGTATGATATTAGCTGTGGGTCTTGCAAATATGAATTTTATTATGTTGAGGTATGTTCCTACTGTACCCAGTTTTTTGAGAGGTTTCAGCCTGAAGGGATGTTGAATTTTATCAAATGCTTTTTCAGCATTACTTGAAATAATCATATGGTTTTTGTCCTTCATTCTGTTGATATGATGTGTTACATTGGTTGATTTGAGTATGTTGAGAGATCCTTGCATTCTCGAGGTAAATCCCACTTGATCATGATGAATGATATTTTTAATGTGTTGTTGAATTTGGTTTGCCAGTATTTTGTTGAGGATTCTTGCATCAGTGTTCATCAGGGATCTTGGACTGTGGTTTTCTTTTTTTGATACATCTTTGTCTGCTTTTGGTATCAGGATGATACTGGCCTCATATAATGAGTTTGGGAGTATTCCCTCCTTCCTCTCCTTTTTTTTTTTTTTTTTTTAAATAGTTTGAGTAGGATTGATATTAGTTCTTTAAATGTTTGGTAAAATTTGGCAGTAAAGCCATCAGGTTCTGGGCTTTCCTTTACTTGGATACTTTATTATGGCTTTGAGTCCATTACTTGTTATTAGTCTGTTTGAGATTTCTTCATGGCTCAATCTTGATAGGTTTTATGTGTCTAGGAATTTCTTTCTTTCTTTTGGTATTTCAATTGATTGGCACACATATAATTGCTCATAGTAGCCTCTAATTATCCTTTGATTTTCTGTGGTATCAGTAGTAGTGTCTCTTTTTTCTTTTCTTTCTTTCTTTTTTTTTTTTTTGAGACGGAGTCTTGCTCTGTAGCCCGGGCTGGAGTGCAGTAGCCGGATCTCTGCTCACTGCAAGCTCCGCCTTCCGGGTTTACGCCATTCTCCTGCCTCAGCCTCCCGAGTAGCTGGGACTACAGGCGCCGGCCACCTCGCCTGGCTAGTTTTTTGTATGTTCAGTAGAGACGGGGTTTCACCGTGTTAGCCAGGATGGTCTCGATCTCCTGACCTTGTGATCTGCCCGTCTCGGCCTCCCAAAGTGCTGGGGTAGTGTCTCTTTTTTCATCTCTGATTTCATTTATTTGGATCTTTTCTCTTTTTTTCTTAGTCTGGCTAAAGATTTGTCAATTTTGTTTATATTTTCAAAAAGACAACTTTTTGTTTCATTGTTCTTTTGTATTCTTTTTTTCATTTCAATTTCATTTATTTCTGCTTTGATCTTTATTATTCTACTAATTTTGGGTTTGGTTTTCTCTTGCTTTTCTAATTCTTTAAGACACATTGTTAGGTTATTTGAAGTTTTTCTCTTTTTAAAATGTAGGTGCTTATAGCTATAAACTTCCATCTTAGTACTGCTTTCACTTTCACTGTATTCCTTTTTTTTTTTTTTTTTTTTTTTTTTTTTTTTTTTTTTTTTTTTTTTTTGAGGCATAGGCTTGCTCTGTCACTCAGGCTGGAGTGCAGTGGCATGATCTCAGCTAACTGCAACCTCCGCCTGCTGTGTATATATTTAGGATAGTTAGATCTTCTTGTTGAACTGAATCCTTTATCATTATGTAATTCCCTTCTTTGTCTTTTTTGATCTTTGTTGGTTTAAAATCTATTCTGTTTGAAATTAAGATTGCAACCACTGCTTTTTTCTGATTTCCATTTGCTTTATAGGTTTTCCTCCATCCCTTTATTTTGAGCTTTGAGCCTGTGAATGTCATTACATTTGAGATGGGTCTCTTGAAGGCAGCAGCAGCAACCACTGGGTCTTTGATATTGTTTGGCTGTTATCCCACCCAAATCTTATCTTGAATTATAACTCTCATGATTCCCATGTGTCATGGGAGGAACCTGGTAGGAGGTGGTTGAATTATGGGGGCGAGTATTTCCTGTGCTGATAGTGAATTATAGTCTCATGAGATATGACGGTTTTAAAAACTGGAGTTCCCTTGCACAGTGTCTCTTTTTGCCTGCTGCCATCCATGTAAGATATTACTTGCTCCTCCTTGCCTTCCATCATGATTGTGAGGCCTCCCCTGCCACGTGGAACTGTGAGTCCAATTAAACCTGTTTGTTTTGTAAATTGCCCAGTCTCAGGTATGTCTTTATCAGCAACATGAAAATGGACTAATACAGTTTTGTGTTTTTATCCAGTTTTCCACTCTGGGCCTTGTAAATGGGGCATTTAGCCAATTTGCATTTTAGATTAGTATTGATATGTGTGGGTTTCATCCTGTCATTGTATTATTAGCTGGTTATCATGCCAGCTTGTTTGTGTGGTTGCTTTATAGTGTCACTGCTCTGTGTATTTAAGTATGTTTTTGTATTAGGTGGTAACATTCTTTCCTTTCTATGTTTAGTGCTCTTTTCAAGATCTCTTGTAAGGCCCATCTGATGGTAACAAACTCCCTCAACATTTGCTTATCTGAAAAGGATCTTATTTTTCCTTCACTTAGGAAGCTTAGTTTGGCTGGATATAAAATTCTTGGTCGAAGATTTTTTCTTTAAGAATGTTGACTGTAGGCCCCCAATCTCTTCTGGCTCATAGGGTTTCAGCTGAAACATCTGGTGTTATCTTGAGGGTGTTCCCTTTGTAGGTGACCTGCCCTTTCTCTTTAGCTGCCTTAATATTTTTTCTTTCATTTCGACCTTGGAAAATCTGATGACTATGTGTCTCGAGGATGATATTCTTGTGTAGAATCTTTCAGGAGTTCTCTGTATTTCCTGTTTCTGACTGTTGGCCTCTTTAGCCAGGTTGGGGGAGTTTTCATGGATGATATCCTGAAATATGTTTTCCAAGTTGTTCGTTTTCTGCTCCTCCCTTCCAGGGATGCCAATGATTAGTAGATTTGTTCTCTTTACGTAATTCCATATTTCTTGGGGCTGTTGTTCATTTTTTTTCATTTTCTTTTCTTTATTTTTTTCTGCCTGTCCTATTTCAGAGAGCCAGTCTTCCATTTCTGAGATTCTTTCCTCAGTTTGGTCTATTCTGCTGTTAATACTTATGATTGTATTGTGGAATAATTGTATTGTGTTTTTCAGCACTGTCAGATCTTTTAGGTTCTTTCTTATACTGGCTATTTCATCCTTCAGCTCCTGTATCACCTTATTGAGATTCTTAGTTTTCTTGGATTGGGTTTTGCAAGTCTCCTGAATCTCAGTGATCTTCATTCCTATCCATATTCTGAATTCTATTTCTGCCATTTCAGCCAGCTCAGCCTGGTTAAGGACTCTTGTTGGAGAACTGATGTGGTCATTTGGAGGTCATATGACACTCTTATGTGTAACTCTTGAGTTACCAGAATTATTGTCTTGGTTCTTTCTCATCTCTGCATGTGGCTATTTCTTTAACTGCAGTGCAGATTGGGTATAGTCAATAGACTTCTTTTCTGGATATTTTCACAGGGCTGAGGCTTTGTGCAGGGTCTTTATTTGTAGCTTACCTTTGTCTTTTGTTTCATAGTGGGGTATGTTAGTCAGGTCCTTTTGGTGTTGAAGCTTTGGTGTGTGATTTAGTAGGTGACACTTAGATGTATTGGTCAGTTGGTAGGCTCTTGCTCAGTTGTGTGACTTTCCTATATTTCCTCACAGTTGCAACCATGATCCCTCTCTTGAGTGATGGGGGCTTCTTTTCCCATTGAGTGATGGCTGTGATTCATGGCTTTGCACGTCTGGGCTGCCCACTGCAGCTCTGGCATGATCTCAGGGTTTATGTTTCTTCCCCAACTTGGAGGCAGCAGAGGAAGGGACCTCAGTAGTGGTTGTGGCCAAGGGTCTTTTGCTTGTCTTCTGAGGGCTTCAGCCCAGAGAAATGGAGGTCAGCAATTGCTCTGCAAACAGTGCAGTATGAAGTCTGTGCTGTGGGCACAAGTTGGGGGTTCCCTGTCTGGTGACAAGCAGGGGGTGTGGATGTGACCTGTGGTAGATAGACTGGCCTCCTCTCCTTGGACTAACTGCAGTTTGTTGGAGGTGTGAATAAAGTACTTAGGGTCTTCGCTCCTTCATTAAGCCCAAGCGTAGCAAGGGCAGTTTCACTGCAGAGACAGTGGCAGAGAGGATTTCAGTTGCCCTTGGGGGCTCCACCTCCAAGAAACATGGAGTCACTGTTACTGGGGGTGTTCAGCCAGTGGGGTGGGGTGGCTGCACTGCTGGTGTGAGCTTGGGGGTCTGCTTATTGGGGAGGAGGGGGTTGAAGGCTCGCAGGGAGGAGAGATTGGTCTCTTCTGCATATGGTGTGTATGGTGCGCTGTAAGCTTGGGTGTAGCCCTCAATCTGTTTGTTTCTTCCCCAGACGAAGGGCATCAGGGATAGAACTGTTACTGTGTCAGTGGCAGAGGGGCTGTTTTATGCTTCTGGGATCCTCTCCCCAGGGAAACTCCAGGCACTACAACTAGGTATGCTTAGCCATGGGTGTGGCAGCTGTTTTGTGTCCATGAGTTGGGGGCCTTGCCTGGTGAAGGGCGAGGGTAGAGATTCCCAGGGAAGGGTGCTGGACTCCTCGCCCTATGGTAGCTATGGTATGCTGGGGGTGCCAACATAATGACTCAGCCCTTTTTTCCTTCCTAGTTTGAGGGTTGTTAGGTTGTATGACTGCAACTGTAGTGGCAGAGCAGTTGTAGGTTGATTCTGGGATTTTCTCCTCAGAGAAGTGCTGCGTTGTCTCTGATTGTGGTGATCAGGTCGGGGCAGGGTGGTTGTGTCAGAGTTCCAGATTGTGTGGCTCTGCCAAGTAAGGAGAAGTGAGGACTGGGATCTGCTTGGAGAACAGTGGCCACTTTTCTGTGAGGTGGTTGCTCTGTGCTGGAGGTTGGGATGAGTCCCTGATTTCCACAGACTCTCCCAAGCCTGGAGACAGCAAGGGCAAGGGCTGTAAGAAAGCAAAGATGGCAACCCACCCCTCCCACTGGGAGTTCTGTCCAGGGAATCGCAGAGATGCCACTGGCTCAATAGCCCCAGCAGGGGATGGCTGAAGGCCCAGGGCCTGGAGGACCTGCCCAGTGAGCAGATATGGGAATAGGCACCCATGTAACACTCTGGCCACTTTTCTGTAGGGCTGCTGCAGTATGCTGGGGTTCTGCTCCAGTCCCTAGTTGTCTTGGATTTTTCAGTACCACTTCCCTGGGTCGGGGAGGTTCCCTTGGCTCCATGTTGCTCTAGGATGGGCTGTTGTCCTGCCTTGCTTTGAAAAGTTTTAATTTTCTTTTTAATTTCTTCATTGACCCCCTGTCATTCAGGAGCATATTGGATAATTTCCATGTACTTTTATTGTTTCCAAGATTCCTCTTGTTATTGAATTCCTTTTATTCCATTATGGTCAGAGAAGATACTTGATATAACTTCAATTGTTTTTCAATTTTTAAAGACTTGTTTTGTGGCCTAACATATGGTCTATCCTTGAGAATGATCCATGTGCTGAGGAGAATGATTATTCTGCAACCATTAGATGAAATGTTCTGTAAATATCTATTTGGTCCATTGGTTCGATAGTGCAGATTAAGTCCAGTGTTTCTTTGTTTATTTTGTGTCTGAATAATTTGTTCAGTGCTGAAAGTGCGGTGTTAAGGCTCCAGCTAATATTGTATTGGGATCTATTTCTCTTCTTAGTGCTAGTAATATTTGCTTTGTATAGCTGGGTGCTCCAGTGTTTGGTGCATATATAATTGTTATATCCTTGCTTGTTGACCCCTTTATCATATAACGACCGACTTTCTTTCTTTCTTTCTTTCTTTCTTTCTTTCTTTCTTTCTTTCTTTCTTTCTTTCTTTCTTTCTTTCTTTCTTTCTCTTTCTCTCTCTCTCTCTCTCTCTCTCTTTCTTTCTTTCTTTCTTTCTTTCTTTCTTTCTTTCTTTCTTTCTCAGAGTCTTACTCTGTCACACAGGCTGGAGTGCAGTGCTGCAATCTCAGCTCCAGTGTTTGGTGCATGTATAATTGTTATATCCTTGCTTGTTGACCCCTTTATCATATAACGACCAACTTTCTTCCTTCCTTCCTTCCTTCCTTCCTTCCTTCCTTCCTTCCTTCCTTCCTTCCTTCCTTCCTTCCTTTTCCTTCTTTCTTCTTTCTTTCTTTCTTTCTTTCTTTCTTTCTTTCTCTTTCTTTCTTTCTTTCTTTCTTTCTTTCTTCTTTCTTTCTTTCTTTCTTTCTTTCTTTCTTTCTTTCTTTCTTTCTTTCTTTC
>NW_016805759.1:517694-528791 GCF_001698545.2 Rhinopithecus bieti
AGCGCAGTATTGGGGTGGGAGTTACCCGATTTTCCAGGTGTTGTGTGTCTCAGTTCCCCTGGCTAGGAAAACGGATCCCCTTCCCCCTTGCGCTTCCAGGTGAGGCGATGCCTCGCCCTGCTTCAGCTCTCGCTGGTCAGGCTGCAGCAGCTGACCAGCACCGATTGTCCGGCACTCCCTAGTGTGATGACCCCAGTACCTCAGTTGAAAATGCAGAAATCACCGGTCTTCTGTGTCGCTCGCGCTGGGAGTTGGAGACTGGAGCTGTTCCTATTCGTCCATCTTGCTCTGCCCCTGCAGGCATGCACTTCTATGCTGGCTAATTTTTTATTTTTTAGTGGAGACGGGGTTTCCCCGTGTTGGTCTGGCTGGTCTTGAACTCCTGACCTCAAGTGATTCACTGCCTTGACCTTCCAAAGTGCTGGGATTACAGACGTGAGCCACCACATTGGTCTGTTTTATGTTTTTTGATATTACCACAAGGCTTGCAAATACTATCTTATAACTTATTATTTTAAACAGATAACTTGACACTGATTGCATAAACAAGCAAGCAAGCAAACAAGCAAAGAGAAAATGAATAAAAATATGACACTTTAACTTCATCCCCTGCTTTTAACTTTTGTTGTTTCTATTTATATTTTATTATACTATCTATTTTTTGAAAATTTGTTGTAGTTATTACTTTTGGTGGGTTCATCATTTAGTCTTTCTACTGAAGATTTGTGTAGTTAATGCATCACATTTACAGTGTTATATCTGCATTTTTCTATGTACTTACTATTACCAGTGAGTTTTGTATCTTAAGATGATTTCTTCTTGCTCATTAACATCCTTTTCTTTCAGATTGAAGAAGTCCCCTTAGCATTTTTTGTAGGATAGGTCTCATATTGATGAAATACCTCACCTTTTGGTTGTCTGGGAAAGTCTTTATTTCTCCATGTTTAAAGGATATTTTGACTGGATATACTATTCTAGGATAAAAGTGTTTTTTTTTTTTTTTTCCTTCAGCACTTAAAATAATTCATGCCACTCTCTCCTGGGTTGTAAGATTTCCACTGAAAAGTCTGCTGCTAGACATATTGGAGCTCCTTTGTATATTACTTGTTTCTTTTCTCTTGTTGATTTTAGGACTCTATTTTTAACCTTCATCTTTGATCTGAGGTAGTTTGCTTATTTGCCTTCTTTGGGTTATATCTGCTTGGTGTTCTATAACCTGTTTGTATCTCAATATTGATATATTTTTCTAGGTTTGAGAATTTCCCTGATTATTATCCTGCTTTGTTTTGTTTTCTTATTGAGATAGGGTCTGGCTGTTGCCCAGGCTGGAAAGCAGTGGTGTGATCTCGGTTCACTGCAACCTTCATCTTTTGGGATCAAACCATCCTTCTACCTCAGCCTCATGAGTAGCTGGGACTACTCAGCTGGGACAGGTGTGCACCACTATGCCTGGCTAATTTTTTATTTTATTTTATTGGTAGAGATGGGGTTTTTCTATATTATCCAAGCTGGTCTTGAACTTCTGGACTTGGCTTCCCAATGTGCTAGGATTATAGGGATGAGTGACCATGCCCAGGTGTTACTATATTTTGAATAAACTTTCTATCTCTATTTCTCCCTCTACTTTCTCTTTAAGGCCAATATTTCTTAGATTTGCCCTTTTAAGACTATTTTCTAGATCTTATAGGCATTCTTATTTTTTATCTTTTGTCTCCTTTGACTCTATATTTTCTTTTTTTTTGAGATGGTGTCCCACTCTGTCATCCAGGTTGGAGTGCAGTGGCATGATCTCGGTTCACTGCAACCTGTGTTCCCAGGTTCAAGTGATTCTCCTCCCCCAGCCTCCTGAGTAGTTGGGGCTATAGGCACCTGCCACCATGCCTGGCTGATTTTTGTATTTTTAGTAGAGATAGGGTTTTGACATATTGGCCAGGCTGGTTTCAAACTCCTGATGTCAAGTGATCTGCCTGCGTTGGCCTTCCAAAGAGCTGGAATTATAGGCATCAGTCATCACACCCAGCCGACTCTCTATTTTCAAATAGCTTGTCTTCAAGCTCACTAATTCCTTCTTCTCCTTGATCAATTCTGCTGTTAAGAGACTCCGATGCATTCTTCAGCATGTCAGTTGCATTTTTCAACTCCGGAATTTCCGTTTGATTCTTTTAAATTATTTCAATCCGTTTGTTAAATTTACCTGACAGGATTCTGAATTTCTTCTCTGTGATACGTTGAATTTTATTGAGTTTCCTCAAACAGCTATCTTGAATTTTCTTTCTGAAGGGTCACATATCTTTCTCTTTTCAGGATTTGCTATTGGTGCCTTATTTAGTTTGTTTGGTGAAGTCTTGTTTTTGATCATGTTTTCCTGGATAATGTTGATGCTTGTGGATGCTTGTTGGTATCTGGGCACTGAAGAGTTAGGTATTCATTGTAGTCTTTGCAGTCTGGGCTTGTTTGTATCTGTCCGTTGTGGGGAGGATTTGTAGGTATTTGAAGGGACTTGGGTGCAGTGATCTCAGTTTTTGGTCACTGCCACTGTATCTGCATTAGATAGCAGTAATGCTCAGCCAAGTAATACTGTGGCTCTTGTAGACTCATAGATGTGCCAGCTTGGTGGTCTTAGATAAGACCCAGAAGAATTCCCTGGATTACCAGGCAGAGACACTTGTTCCTTTTCTTTGCTTTCTCCCAAACAGTTTCTCTGTGATGAGCTGCCTGGATTTGGGGCAGGGGTCACACAAGCATCCCTATGGCCACCACCACTGCAATGGCAATGGGTCAAACCTAAAGCTAGCACAGCCCTGGGTCTCATCCAAGGCCTGCAGCAACCACTGCCTGCCTATTGCCTATGTTTACTGAATGCCCTAGGCCTCTGTCATAAGCAGGAGGTGAACCCAGCCAGGCTTGTGTCTTTCCCTTCATGGTAACAAGATCCCCCCAGTCCTGGGCAGGTCTAGAAATGCTGTCCAGGATCCACGGCCTGAAGTCAGAAACCTTAGGAATCTACCTGGTGCTGTATACTACTATGGCTGAGCTGGTGCCCAAACCACAAGATAAAGTCCTTCCCACTGTTTTCTCTCCTTTCCACAAGCAGAGGCGTTTTTCCCTGTGGCACCTCTGCCCCATGGCACATACTGCCTTGCTACCACAAATGTTCATTCAAGGCCCAAGGTCTCTACAGTCAGCTTGTGGTGAATGCTACCAGGCCTGGGACTCTCTCTTTAGGTCAGTGGGCTCCCGTCTGGCCCTGAGCAGGTCCAGAAATACCACTGAAGAACAAAGGCTGGGAATTGGGGAACTTAAGAGCCTGCTTGGTGCTCTACCCCACTGGCATCGAGCTGCAAGACAAAGTCCCCTTTACCCTTCTTTCTCCTTTTCTCAAGCAGAAGGAGTCTCTCCCCATATTCACTGCGGCTGAGAATTTGCTGTGTCACACTTGAAGCCAGCAAGTGTCCCAGTTTTACCCAAGGCCCATGATAAATACTGTCTGGTTACCCCTGCTGATTATTCAGGCCCAAGGGCTCTTTAGTCAGCAGATGATGAATCCTGCCAAGACTGGGTCCTTACCTTCAAGGTATCAGGTTCATGCCTGATACCAGGTTCAAGGCATGGTGGTTCATGCCTTCTGGCCCAGGGTGTGTCTAGAAATGTCATCCAAGAGCCAGGACCTGGAATAGGGGCCTCAGGACTCCGTCTGGTGCCCTATCCTACTGTGACTGAGCTAGTATCCAAGTTGCAAGACAAAGTACTCTTTACCCTTTGCTCTCTTTTCCTCAAGCAGAAGGAAGGAGTCTTTCCTGGAGCTGTGGGCTGCACTGCCTGTGGTTGAGACAGGGGTGGTACAAGCACTCCCTTGGCTTCCCTGCTGGTAGTTCACTAGGTCATGTGCCTCCCAAGTCCACTGGCTCCGAGTCCAGTACAGCACCAGCACGTGCCCAGGAATAATAGTCCTTGTGGCCTAGACTGCCTTTCAAGTTTATTTAGGACCCTATAGGACATTAGCCTGTGGTGGTAAGGCTTGCCAGAACTCAGATTCTGATTGTTGGGATGGGTAATTCCCTTCTGGCTAGTTCTGGTCTAATTGCTCCCTCCACAGGCACCAGCTGAGATCTGCCTGGTGTTGCTTTCTGCTGTGACAGGGCAGCTCTGAGTTCCAATGCTAAGTCCCATAGTCACTGTGATGTCTCTCCCCGAAGTGTACAGATTCTTTCTCCACTCCATGTGGCCTATGCTGGGGGATGGGGTAGGGGTGGCATCGACAATTCAAGACTGTCTTTTCCACTCTCTTCAGTGACTTTTTTAGTGATATGAAGTTAAAATTAGGTACTGTGATTGCTTACCTGATTTTTGGTTCTTATGAATGTGCTTTTTTGCATGTAGATAGTTGTTCAATTTGGTGTTCCTGTGGGGAGGATGAAGAGTGGAGGCTTCTTTTGTTTGGTTGTTTGTTTTTGTTTTGTTTTATTTTTAGAGATGGGGTGTTGCTATGTTGCCCAGGCTTGTCTTGAACTCTTAGGCTCAAGTGCTCCTCCTGCCCTGGCCTCCTAAAAGGCATGAGTCATCACACCTGGCCAGTGGAGTCTTCTATTCACCCGTGTTGCTCCATCTCCTGAATCTATATTGAGCTTAAGTCAACAAAAATCAATACTTGAAATATAAATGTGCTGCGTATTAAAATGATTTCGTAAGAATTTGTTAAAGGTTTAAAGTAAGTATGTTTATGATGTCCAAAATGATCAAATAGGGTATAACAAAAAGGATTAGAAATTATGAAAACACACCTGGAAGAAATTTAACAAGAATAGTTGGCATTAACTTCATTTTCTAATTGTTTGCTGCTAATATATACAAATCCTTTAGTTTTCAAATATTAACCTTGTATCTTGTGATCTTGCTAAATTCACTTTTTAATTCTCATGATTGGTAGGTTTCTTAGACTTTTAAAAAATAGGCTGGGCATGGTGGTTCATGCCTATAATCCCAGCAAGGCCAAGGTGGGTGGATTGCTTTAGCTCAGGTGTTTGAGACCAGCCTGGGAAACATGGTGATACCCCGCATCTGCAAAAAATACAAAAATTAGCTGAGCATGGTGTCAGGCACCTGTAGTCCCAGCCACTTGGGGGGCTGAAGCAGGAGGACACCTTGAGCCCAGGAGTTTGATGTTGCAGTGAGTTGTGTTTGTACCATTGCACTCCAGGCTGGGTGACAAAGTGACACCCTATCTCAAAAATAAAAAAAAAAAAAATAGCCTTACATATTCAAAAAGAAATAGTTTTACTTAAAAAAAATATTTTTTTCCTTTGATTTTCTATTGTTGCCATATTGTATTGGCTAAAACCTTCAGTGCTACATTGAATAGAATTGGTGAGCCTGAGCATTCACTGCCTTTTTCCTGATCTTTTTTCAATATTTTGCTATTATGAATGTTAATAACTCCTCCTGCCATGGATACCTTTTATAAAATTGAGGAGATTTCCTTCTATTTTTGGTTTGTCCTTTTCCTTTCTTTTTTTTTTTTTTTCACTGAGACCCTTGGGAATGGATATTTTTTGTTTTGTTAATACTTTTTTTTAGGATGGGTATGGTGGCTTACATGTGTAATCCCAACACTTTGGGAGGCCAAGGTGGGAGAATTGCTTGAGGACAGGAATTCACAAGCAGCCTAGGAAACATTCTGTCTCCCCCGCATCCCCCAAAAAAGCCAGGCATAACGGCACGTGCCTTTAGTCCAATCTACTCAGGAGGCTGAGGTGAGAGGATCACTTGAACCCAGGAGGTTGAGGCTGCAGTGAACCATGATTATGCCACTGCACAACCACCTGGGTGACAGAGTGTGCCTCTGTCTGAAAAGAAAAAATGGTTTTTTAAAATTATGAATTTCTTTTGAATTTTGTCCACTGCTTTTTTTTGCATTTATTAAAATTATATATTTTCTCCTTTGTTCTGCTAATATGGTGAATATCATTGATTTTGAATGTTAAACCAATCTTAAATTCTTATTTTGTCATTATTTATTATCCTTTTAAAGATATTTTATTTTGGATTTGATTTGCCAATGTTTTGTTAAGGATATTTGTATCTGTTTCTATGAGAGATATTCAAACTGCAGAATACCAAAGATAAATAGAACATTTTGAAAGAAACCAGAGGAAAAAATCCACATTATCTACAGAGGAATATGGTTAAGAATTACATTGAATTATTTTCACTAACAAGAAGACAGTGGAGAGAAATAGTTTACATGTTGAAGGAAAAAGCCCTACCAACTTAGAATTTGGTATCCAGCAAAATTATCCTTCAAAATGAAGGCAAGGTAATGACTTTTCCAGATAAGCAAAAACTGAGGGAATTTGTTGCTAGTCTATCCACCTTGCAAGAAATTTCCGAAGTTCTTTGGAGAGCAAGAAAAGAGTATAGGTCAGAAACTCAGATCTACATAGAGAAAGAAAGTGTGTTACAGAAAGAATGAATGGAGGTAAAAAAATAAAATCTTTTATTTTTCTTATTCTTAGATGATTTAATAGATAACTATTCATTTAACATAATAGCAACAATGTGTTTGGTGAATATAGCTTATGGATAAGTGAAATGAATGATAGCACTGTTGCAGGGGACAGAAGAGAGAAATTGGGAATAGTCTTCTATAAGGATATCTGAGTTTGAAGCAGCATGGAAAAAGAGGAGAGAGTATATTCATATAAAATGCTCAATTAGGACTAGAGCCTAGAATTCCTACAGTCTGCCAGTGCTTTGGGAGGCCAAGGTGGGAGGATCATTTGCAGCTAGGAGTTCAAGACCAGTCTGAGCAACATAGTAAGACCTCCATCTCTACACAAAGTTAAAAAAATTAGCTACACTTAGTGACTTGTGCCTGTAGTCCTAACTACATTGGAGACTGAGATGGGAGGATTGCTTGAGTCTAGGAGTTCGAGGCTGTGGTGAGCTATACCCCCACCACTGTACTTCAGCCTGGGTGACAGAGAAAGAACTTGTCTCAAAAAAGAAAAGAAAAGAAAAGACCGGAGAAGGCAGAAAAGATGTTAAGATCTTTTTTTAAAAGAAAAAACAGGTGTAGCACATAGAAAATGGTTACAAATATGGTAGATCTTAATCCAAATACATCAATAATCACTTTAAATGTGATTGTTGTAAATACATCAAGAGACTGACAGAGTGGTTAGAAAAATGACCCAATTATATTTTGTTTACCCAAAGCCCAATTTAAATAGTTAGACACAGAAAAATTAAAAGTAAGGAGATAAAGATATGCCATACTAACACAAATCAAAAGAAAGCTGTGGTAGCACACTTTATCTTCAGACAAAGCAGACTTCAGAATAAGAAAAACTATCAGGAATAAAGAAGAACATGACGTGACAACTGGATCAGTCTGTTAGAAGACGTAACTATCCTTAATATTTATGTGCCTAATAACAAAGTATCAAATTCTCATTTAATTTTACTGTGGTCTGACAGCATGTTTTGTAAGGTTTCTATTCTTCTAAATTTGTTGGTTTTGATGGCCCAGAATGTGATCTATCTAGGGGAATGCTCTATGTGAGCTTGAGAAGAATGTGTGCTCTGCTAGTATTGAATGAAGTATTCTCTAAATGTCTGCTTTGATCAAAGTAAAAACTGATAGAACTACAAGGAGAAACAAACAAATCCACTATTATTGTTGGAATCTTTAACACACATTTATCAGTAAAAGACAGGTTCAGCAGTTAGAAAATTAGCAAGAATATAGTTGAACTGAATAGCATTCTCAACTAACTAGATCTAATTGACATTGTCTTAGTCTTTTGAGCTGCTGTAACAAAAATACCAAAAACTGGGTGACTTTTAGACAACAAACATTTATTTCTTGCAATTCTAGGGGGCAGAGAAGTCCAGGATCAAGGCACTAGCATATTTGGTGTCTGTTGAGGGCCCATTCATCATACATGGCACCTTCTCTATGTGTCATCATGGTGGAAGGGCAAGGCAGCTGTCTGGGATCTCTTTTATAAGGGTACTAATCCCATCCAGGGATCTCTTTTATAAGGATACTAATCCCATCCAGAAGAGCTCTGCCTTTATAACCTGCATCTCCTAAAGGGCCCCACCTCTAGTACCATCACCTTTGGGTTAGTATTTCAACATACGAATTTTGGGGAAACACAACATTGAGATCAAAGCAGACATTTAGAGAATACTTCATTCAATACTAGCAGAGCACACATTCTTCTCAAGCTCACATAGAGCATTCCCTTAGATAGATCACATTCTGGGCCATCAAAACCAACAAATTTAGAAGAATAGAAACCTTACAAAACATGCTGTCAGACCACAGTAAAATTAAATGAGAAATAAATAACAGAAAGATAGTGGAAACATTCCAAAATATTTGGAGATGAAACAACACACTTATAAATAACACATGGGTCAAATAATCAGTCTCAAGAGAAATTAAAAATATTTTGAGGTAAATTAAAATAAAACTGCAACTTATCAAAATTTGTGGGATGCAGTGAAAACAATTTATAGCATTAAATGCATATATTAAAAAATAAAGATCTAAACAAATTATCTAAATTTCCACCTTAGGAAACTGAGAAAGAAGAACAATATAAATCTAAAGCATATAGAAGAAAAGAAATAACAAAAGAGCAGAAATCAGTGACACTGAAAATAGGAAAACAGTAGAGAAAATCAATTAAACCAAAGGTGGCTCTTTGAAGAGATTAATAAAATTGATAAGCCTCCAGATAGTCTAACCAAAGAAAAAAGAAGACACACATTACTAATATAAAACAATGGGCTGGGCGCGGTGGCTCACACCTGTAATCCCAGCAATTTGGGAGGCCGAGGCGGGTGGATCATGAGGTCAGGAGATTGAGACCACGGTGAAACCCTGTCTCTACTAAAAATACAAAAAATTAGCCAGGCGCTGTGGCAGGTGCCTATAGTCCCAGCTACTCAGGAGGCTGAGGCAGGAGAATGGCGTGAACCCAGGAGGTGGAGCTTGCAGTGAGTGGAGATCGTGCCACTGCACTGCAGCCTGGGCGACAGAGAGAGACTCTGTCACAACAACAACAACAAAAAAATTAACTGGTACCATCACTACTGATTCCATGAACATTAAAAGGAAAATAAAGGTAATTATAAACAGTCAGTGCCAACAAATATGATAACATATGAAATAGACCAATTCCTTGGAAGATCTAATCTACTAAAACTCACACAGGGAGCAATAGATAATCTGAATACGCCCCCTCTATAAAAGAAGTTGAGTCAATAATAATTTTCCAAATGCAAAGTACCAGGCCCAGATGGTATCACTGGTAAATTCCACCAACCATTCAAAGAAAAAAAATCATACTAATTCTCAACAATCTCTTCCAGAAAATAGAAGCAAAAGGAACACTTCCTAACTTATTCTATGTGGCCAGCACTAAGATGTCACTTCTTCCCAACTTGATCTATGGAGTCAATGCAATCTCAGTCAAAAGCCCATCGTTATTTTGTGGCTATTAACAAACTGATTCTAAAGTTTACATGGAAGGGCAAAAATCCAGAACAGCTAACACATTATTGAAGGAGAATAAGAGAGTTGGAGACTGACACTACCTGGCTTCATAAGCTACCATAACCAACACAGTATGATATTGGCAAAAGAAGAGACAAATAAATCGATGAAGCAGGATAGAGAGCTGAGAAATAGAACTACACAAATAAAATCAAGTAATCTTTGGCAAAAGGTGCAAAGGCAATTCAATAGAGAGAGTCTTTTCAAAAAATGCTGCTGGAACTTGGTAACTTGATATCTACCTGCAAAAAAATGAATTTAGATATTGACCTTATACTTTCCACAAAAATTAACTGATAGTGGATCATAGACTTAAATGTAAAATGCAAAACTGTAAAACTTTTAGATGATATCGTCAAAGAAAATCTAGGTGACTTTGGCTCTGGCTGTAATTTTTTAGATACAGCACTAAAAAACACAGTCCATGAGAGGAAAAATTGTTACATTGAACTTTATTAAGATTAAAAACTTCTCTGCAGATGACATTGTTAAAAGAAGAAAAAAAACAAGCCAGAAAGTGGGAGAAAATATTTGTAAAATATATATTTGATAAAGATGTGTATCTGAAGCATATAAAGAACTTTTTTTAAAAAGAAAGTGAAAGCAACCATGTTAGCTAAAAGGATAACTACTTATATAATCTTAATGAGTTTTCAATTTAAACATTTTTCCAATTAGAAATAGGATTAATTTTAGGGCTTTCGTATGTATTACATTTTGAAGACTTCTTAAAAAATGACATAAAGAAAATGAAAGTCAAGCTAAACTCAGGAGAACTTTTTTTTTTTTTTTTTTTTTTTTTTTTTTTTTTTTGAGACGGAGTCTCGCTGTGTCGCCCAGGCTGGAGTGCAGTGGTGTGATCTCGGCTCACTGCAAGCTCTGCCTCCTGGGTTCATGCCATTCTCCTGCCTCAGCCTCCCAAGTAACTGGGACTACAGGCGCCCACCACCACACCTGGCTACTTTTTTGTGTTTTCAGTAGCGACAGGGTTTCACCGTGTTAGCCAGGATGGTCTCGATTTTCTGACCTCGTGATCCATCCTCCTCGGCCTCCCAAAGTGCTGGAATTACAGGCCTAAGCCACCGTGCCCGGCCAGAACATATTTTAATACATATCACCAACAAAGGATTAGTATAGAGCATATGCAATGATATATAAATCTATAAGATAGATGACCACACAATTGAAAAATAGGCAAAAGATATGAACTGGTGTTTCAAAAAGAGAAAATATGTGTGGCATATAACCATAAGAAGAGATGCTCTGTCTCGCTAGTGATCATGGAAATACCAGGTAGAACCACAGTTAGATCTTTTATACCCACTGGATTGCCAAAAGTGAACAACTCTGACCATATAAAGCATTGCAGAGTATGAGAACAAAATGTAAATCTTCTATATTGCCGGTGAGAAAGTACATTGTACAGCCACATTGGAAAATGTTTGGCATTATCTTTAATACTTTTGATACACAAAGCGATTTTATGAAACGTTCATGTGTATTTATTTATTTATTTATTTATTTATTTT
>NW_016805759.1:531790-563103 GCF_001698545.2 Rhinopithecus bieti
CCTCCTCCCCCTCCTCCCTCTCCTCCTCCTCCTCCTCCTCCTCCTTAAATGAGACAGGATCTCACTCTGTCACCCAGGTTGGAGTGCAATGCTGTGATCATAGCCCACTGTGGCCTTGAACTCGTGGGCTCAAGTGATCCTCCTGCCTCAGTCTCTCAAGTAGGTGTATGCCACCATACTTGGCCAGAAAAAATTTCTTTACTAGAAATAATCGAGGAACAGATGAGTGAATTAGCTAGCTAGTACTATTGATTTCATCTGGAACCTAGAGATAAAAAGCATGACAGAGCCAGTGAAGGATCATGTGAAAAAGATCAGCAATACTAACATATTTCTAGTACGAGTTCCAGAACAAGAGAATGAAGAAAATTTAGAAAAAGCAATATTCTAAACAAAGATAACTAAAAATTTTCCAGAATTGAGAAAAGATTTATTCCATATCAAAAGTATACTTTGAGTACTGAGCAGGATAAATATAAAATAGTTTTAGGACTTTGAATTACAGAACTCAGGCTCAATTTATGTTAATCCTGCCTGCAAACGTCTTCAGGCTCCATTTCATTCTTTTGCCCTTTATGTCAACTTTCCTGTTTCCTCTTTTTCCTTAAGCCATGTTGTCTGGATTCTGATCTGGCTCCACTGAGCCTAATCTTAACTTCCCAGTTTCATTTAATAAAGTTGTCAAAATCCTTTCTGGGTGGAATGCTGGGAAGATTGATTTAGCTGGGATCAAGTATGGACACTTAGTTCTCTTGTGTCTTACCTTTACCAGCCCCTCTCCAAGTTATAGGGAACCAAACATCAGTCCTTTCACTGCCAGCTCAGGAAGTTATATCTAATCCCTACCATCTGCATCCTAGATTCCCAGCGTCAATGTGCCTGGAAGAAATAGACAAGTCCCCATGAGGTTTTGGATGAATTCTCCCTTCACTCAATTCCTATATTCTATATAAAATTCCTTTCCTTCTCCCACCACCTCTGCTCTTCCTGCCCATCCCCAGAGGTTACAACCTTTTGCCTTTACATAAGGAGCACCTCTTTGTGGTCATCATTCTTGTGTAGGGAGATGGCTTATTGTTAGAAAAGGGGAACAGTGATTTGTACAGATATGAATAAGGCCCCTTCAGCACGGTCTCATGATCAAATATTTGTCTCATAGTAACTGTCCCTCAACAGGTTCATCATAGTAAAACTGAAGAATATGAGTAATGAAGTAATGAGAGGAACATAATATGATTAATTTTGGACTAGCAGAAGGCTTCTTAGGATGCTAGAAGACAATAAACAGTAACTTTTAAATGCGGAAGGATACAAATATTAGCCTAGAATTTCTTAAATTAATTTTTAATTATTGTGGATATATATCAGCCTAGAATTTTAGTGTAGTTTTATGCCATTGTTCAAGAGTGATGACAGGGCTGAGTGCAGTGACTCATGTCTATAATCCTAGTGATTTGGGAGGTTGAGATGGGAAGAGTGCTTGAGGCCAGGAGTTTGAACCCAGCCTGGGCAACATAGCAATACTCTGTCTCTTTTAAAAACAAAGCTAGTCATGGTGGCTTTCAGCACTTTGGGAGGTAAAGGGAGAAGTATTGCTTGAGCCCAGGAGTTTGAAACCAGCCTGGGCAACAAGTGAGACCTTGTCACCACACACACACACACACACACACACACACACACACACACACACACAATTAGCCAAGCATGGCGGTATGTGCCTGTAGTCCCAGCTACTTGGGAGGCTCAAGTAGATTGCTTGAGCCTGAAAGGTCAAGGCTACAGTGATACAGTGAGCCAAGATCACCTCATTGCACTTCAGCCTGGGTGACACAGAGCCTGTCTCTAAATAAAAAAAGAGAGATGACAATATGTAGCACTTTTGAGACATACAACCTCAAAATCACTTATTATCTATAGACTCTAAAACTATTTAAAAAGTAATATACTCTAGCAAGAAGAAAGATGAACTCAGAGTGAAGGTGTGAAATACAAAAGAAAATGGTTAGAACAAACATTGATAAAATATAGTGGTAAATTTAATAAATTTTGACTTAAAATCAGATTATTTTGTGTTAAATTCATATTTTATGTGTTTTTATATAAATATTTTATGTCATATTACATAAATATTATATTATGTTAAAATATAAAGCTCTAAAACTCTGCATTCTTATTGGCCTTTTGGCTAAAATTAAATGTAAAACTTTAGACAGCAGTAACAAGTTGAAGAAGTTGCATTTCATTTTATTTTTTATTTCAATAGTTTTTGAGGTACATGGTTTTTTGTTACATGGATAAGTTACTTAGTGGTAATTTCTGAGATTTTGGTGCACCCATCACCCGAGCAATAAACACTGTACACAATGTGTAGTGCTTTATCATCCCTCACCCTCCTACCCGCTTCCCCTAGTCCCCAAAGTCCACTGTATAACTCTTACGCCTTTGTGTCCTTATAGCTTATTTCCCACTTATGAGTGAAAACATACGATGTTTGGTTTTCCATTCCTGAGTTACTTCATTTAGAATAATGGTCTCCAAGTCAATCCAGTTTGCTGTGAAAGCAATTATTTCATTCCTTTTTTGGCTAAGTCATTATTCCATGGTGTATATGTATCACATTTGCATTTTCTTTATCTACTTGTTGACTGATGGGTGTTTGGACTGGTTTCATATTTTCACAATTGCAAATTATGCTGCTATAAACATGTGCTCACAAGTGTCTTTTTCATATGACTTCTTTTCCTCTGGGTAGATACCCAATAGTGGAATTGCTGGATCAAATGGTAGATCTACTTTTAGTTCTTTAAGGAATCTCCATACTGTTTTCCATAGTGGTTGTACTAGTTTACACTTCCACCAGCAGTGTATAAGTGTTCCCTTTTCACTGCAGCCATGCCAACATCTATTATTTTTTGAGTTTTTAAAATTATGGTCATTCTTGCAGGAGTAAGGTAGTAGCTCATTGAGGTTTTAATTTGTATTTCCCTGATAATTAGTGATATTGAGCATTTTTAAATATGTTTTTGGCCATTTGTATATCTTCTTTTGAGAATTGTCTATTCACATCCTTAGTCCAGTTTTTGATGTGGTTATTTGTTTCTTTCTTGCTTATTTGTTTGAGGCATTTGTAGATTCTGGATATCAGTCTTTTGTTGGATGCATAGTTTGTGAATATTTTCTCCTATTCTGTGGGTTGTCTATTGACTCTGCTGGTTATTTCTTTTGCTGCAGTGAAGCTTTTTAGTTTAATTAGGTCCCATCTATTTATTTTGTTTTGTTGCATTTGTTTTTGGATTCTTGATCATGAACTCTTTGCATAAGTCAATGTCTAGAAGAGTTTTACCAATGTTATCTTTTAGAATTTTTACGGTTTCAGGTCTTAGATTTAAGTCTTTGATCCATCTTGGGTTGATTTTTGTATAAGGTGAGTGACAAGGATCCAGTTTCATTCCTCTGCATGTGGCTTACCAATTATCCCAGCACTATTTGTTAAATAAGGTGTCCTTTGCTCACTTCATATTTTTGTTTGCTTTGCCAGAGATCAGTTGTCTGTTAAGTACTTGACTTTATTTCTGGGTTCTCTATTTTGTTTCACTGGTCTATGTACCTATTTTTATACCAGTACCATGCTATTTTAGTAACTGTAGCCTTGTAGTATAGTTTGAAGTCAATTAAAGTGATACTTCCATATTTGTTCTTTTTGCTTAGTATTGTTTTGGCTATGCAGCGTCTTTTTTGGTTCCATATGAATTTTAAGAATGTTTTTTCCTAGTTCTGTGAAGAATAATGATGGTACTTTGATGCTAATTGCATTGAATCTGTAAATTGCTTTTGGATGTATGGTCAGTTTCACAGCATTGATTCTATCCATCCATGAGCAGGGAATGTGTTTCCATTGTTTGTGTCATTGATAATTTCTTTCAGCAGTGTTTTGTAGTTTTGCTTGTAGAGATCTTTCACCTCCTTGGTTAGGTATATTTCCTTGGTTTAGGTAATTATTCTGTAGGCATTTTTTTTTTTTTTTTTTTTTTTTTTTTTTTTTGCAGCTGTTGTAAAAGGGATTGAATTCCTTGATTGTTTTTCACCTGGTAATTGTGGTATATAGCAGTGCCTAATGATTGTGTGTACATTCATTTTGATTCGAAGCTTTACTGAAGTCCATTTAAAGATCTATTGAGCTTTCTCAATGAGTCTTTGGGATATTTCTAGGTATATGATCATATAATCTGTGAAACAGTGACAGTGTGCTTCCTCTTTACAAATTTGGGATGTCCCTTTATTTCTTTTCTCTTATCTGATTGCTCTGGCTAGGACTGTCTCCAGTAACTATGTTGAATAGAAGGGGTTTTGAGAGTGGGCATCCTTGTTTGTTTCCACTTCTCAGGGGAAATGCTTCAATTTTCTGTCAGTAAGAATGTTACTGTGGGTTTGGGAAAGATAGCTTTTATTACTTTGAGTAAAGTCCCTTCTGCCATTTTGCTGAGGGTTTTAATCATAAAGTCCATGCCTGATTTTGTCAAATGCTTTTCTAGATCTATTGAGAATGATCTATGATTTTGTTTTAGATCTATTGAGTGATCCATATTGATTTTGTTTTTAGTCTGCTTATGTGATATATTACATTTGGTTGACTTGCATCTGTCAAACCATCTCTACATTCCTATTATCAAACCCAGTTGATCATGGTGTATTATCTTTTTGACATGCTGTTGGATTCAATTAGCTAATATTTTGTTGAGGATTTTTGCATCTATGTTCATCAGGATATCGTCGTAGGTTTCTTTTTTTGTTTTGTTTTTTCCTGGTTGCAATTAGGGTGATATGGCTTCATAGAATGATCTTTAGGGAGAGCCATCTTGCTCTATTTTTTTGGGAATAGTTTCAGTAAAGGTTGGTATCGATTTTTCTTTGAATGTCTTGGTAGAATTTATCTGTGAATTCATTTGGTCCTGGGACTTTTTTTTGTAGGCAATTTTAACAATTACGTTTTTATCTCGCTGTTATGGCTGTTAAGTTTCTATTCCTCATGATGTAATTTAGGAGGGTTTACATTCATGGAATTTAACCATCTCTTCTAAATTTTCTGGTTTGGTATGCCATAAGGTGTCATAGTAGCCTGAATGATCTTGCATTTCTTTGATATTGGTTTTAATGTTTGTATGCCATAAGTGTTCATAGTAGCTTGAATGACTTGCATTTCGTTGATATTGTATTTATGTTTTATGCATAAGGTGTTCATAAAGTAGCTTGAATGATCTTTTGCATTTCTTTGATATTGTGTTTTAATATCCTCTGTTTCATTTCTTTTTTTTTTTTGTTATTATTGTTATTTCATAATCCATAAACTAAACTCTGCAATCCAGCAGGCTGGGAGAGAACAAGGAAAACATGGAACCCAAAGGGAACTGGCAGTGAAGCACAAAGATTCTAGATAATCTGGAGCAAATGGGGTGAGGGGTGCTCTCCTGAGCTCGAAGGAATGGTCGGTGGTTAAGGATAAAACACAATCAAAACTTATTCCGAGTTGTTCCACAGTCAGCAATGGTGACCTTCTTGCTGGTCTGCATTCCTGGACCCAAAGCGCAAACATGGCCTCCGCCCAATATTCATGCCTTCTTTCAACTTTGCCAAAGACCACATGCTTGCCATCCAACCACTCAGTCTTGGCAAGTGCAGATGTAAAAACTGGGAACCATTTGGTGTTGGGTCCCAGCTTTGGCCCATGGACAAGATGGCAGGACCTGTATGCTTTTAGGATGAAGTTTATCTTCAAATTTCCTCCCCATAGATGACTTCCACGCATGCCATTTGGCGGTGGTGAAGTACAACCACCCTGACACATAAACCACTGGAATAATCTGTGAAAGCAGGACCCTTATAACCAAATCATTTTCCCAGTGCTCAGAGCACGAAATTTTTCTGCGTCTTTGGAACCTTGTCTGCAAACAGATCGAAGGAAGACGCCCCAAGGGCTCGCCGTCGACGGCAATGTCGAAGAACACGGTAGGGTTGACCATGGCTAGTAGTACAAGAATTTCCTCAGCGGCAGCGTCTGCAAAGCCTCTGTTTCATTTCTAATTGAGCTAATTTGGATCTTCTCTCTTCTTGGTTAATCTTACTAATGTTCTATCAATTTTATTTATCTTTTCAAAGAATCAGCTTTTTGTTTCATTTATCTTTTGTATTTTTTTGTTTCAATTTCATTTAGTTTTGCTCTGATCTTGGTTATTTCTTTTCTTCTGGGTTGGGATTTTGTTTGTTCTTGTTTCTCTAGTTCTTTGAGCCGTGGCCTTAGATTGTCTGCTTGTGCTCTTTCAGACTTTTTGATGTAGGCATTTAATACTATGAATTGTTCTCTTAACACTGCTTTTGCTGTATCTCAGAGGCTTTTTTATGTTATGTCACTATTACCATTCAGCTCAAATAATTTTTAAATTTATATTTTGATTTCATTGTTGGCCCAAAGATTATTCAAGAGCAGATTATTTAATTTCCATGTGTTTGGATGGTTTTGAGGGTTCCTTTTGGAGTTACTTTCCAGTTTTATTCCACTGTGATCTAAGAGGATAGTTGATATAATTTTGATTTTCTTAAATTTATTGAGACTTGTTTTGTGACCTGTCATTTGGTCTGTCTTGGAGAATGTTTATGTGCTGAAGAAAAGAATGTGTATTCTTAGTTGTTGGGTTGAATGTTCTATAAATATCTATGAAGTCCTTTTGTTCTAGTATATAGTTTAAGTCCATTATTTGTTGATTTTCTGTGTTGATGGCCAGTCTACTGCTGTCAGTGGAGTATCGAAGTCCCCCACTATTATTGTATTGCTGTCTGTCTCATTTCTTAGGTTTAGTAGTAATTGTTTTATAAAATTGGGAGCTCCAGTGTTAAGTGCATATGTATTTAGGTTTGTGATATTTTCCTGTTGGACTATTTTTTTAAATCATTATATAATGTCCCTCTTTGTCTTTTTATACTGTTGTTGCTTTAAAGCCTATTTTGTTTGATACAAAAGTAGCCACTCTTGCTCACTTTTGGTTTTCATTTGTGTGGAATATCGTTTTTTACCCCTTTACCTTTAGGTTATGTGACTCCTTATGTGTTGGGTGATTCTCTTGAAGACAGCAGGTACTTGATTGGTGGGTTTTTATCCATTCTGCTCTTTCGTATCTTTTAAGTGGAACATTTAGGCCATTTACATTCAATGTTAGTATTGAGATGATATGTACTGTTCTATTCATCATGTTAATTGTTGCCTTAAAACCTTTTTTTTTTCTGTTGTGTTATTGCTTTTTGGATCCTGTGAAATTTATGCTTTAAGGAGGTTCTATTTTGGTGTATTTTGAGAATCCTTTTCTTCAAGATTTAGAACTCCTTTTGGGATTTCTTGTAGTGCTGGCTTAGTAGTGGCAAATTCTCTCAGCATTTGTTTGTCTGAAAAAGACTTTATCTCACTTTCATTCATGAAGCTTAGTTTTGCTGGATACAAAATTCTTGACTGACGATTATTTTGTCTCAGGAGGCTAAATATGGGACCTCAATTCCTTCTGGCTTTGTAAGGTTTCTGCTGAGAAGTCTTCTGTTAATCTGATAGGTTTTCCTCTATAGTCCATCTGATGCTTTTGTCTCACAGCTCGTAAGATCCTTTTTTCCATCTTGACTTTAGATAGCCTGATGAATATATGCCTAGGTGATGATCTTTCTGCAATGAATTTCCCAGGTGTTCTTTGAGCTTTTTGTATTTGGATGTCTAGGTTGCTAGCAGGGCCAGGGAAGTTTTCCTCAATTATTCCCTCAAATGAGTTTTCCAAACTTCTAGATTTATTTTCTTCTCCAGGAATACCAACTATTCTTAGGTTTGATCGTTTAAGATAATCCAAAATATTTTGGAGGTGTTGTTCTTTTTTTTTCCTTGTCTCTGTCTGATTGGGTTAATTCAAAAGCCTTGTCTTTGAGCTCTGAAGTTTTCTTCTACTTGTTCTAGTCTATTGTTGAAACTTTCCAGGCATTTTGTATTTCTCTAAGTGTGTCTTTCATTTCCAGAAGTTGTGATTATTTTTTCTTTTTGATATCTATTTCTCTGGATAATTTTTCATCCATATTCTGTATTTTTTAATATAATTTTTAAAGTTGGTTTTCACCTTTCTTTGATATCTCCTTGAGTAGCTTAATAATCAACCTTCTGAATTCTTTATTTGGCAATTCAGAGATTTCTTCTTGGTTTGGATTTATTGTTGGGAATCTTTTGGGGGTGTTATAGAATCCTATTTTGTCATATTACCAGAAGTACTTTTCTAGTTCCTTCTCATTTGGGTAGAATATTTCAGGATGTTATAGGCTGTGGAATTAGGTATTATCTTCTTCCTGGGATCAGGTTTATTCTGTAATGAGTTGCTGTAATGGCCTGAGCTGGTTGGCCTCCAGCCAGGAGGTGGCAGTTTCAAGAGAACGCTAGCTGCTGTAGTGGTGGGGGCTCTAAGCTTGCCCTAATATGTCCAGGGTAAGTATTTTGGTTTCTCAGGTGATGGACTCCCAGGAGTTTCTGTTTTGTGTTTGGCTACCAGGGTGGGTAGGGAAATACCATCAGGTGCGGGCAGGATTAGGTGGGTCTGGGCTCAGACTCTCCTTGGGTGGGGCCTGCCATGGCCACTGTGGGGGTTGAGGGGTGATTCTCAGGTCAATGGGGTTATGTTCTAGAGGGGATTATGGCTGCCTTTGCTGTGTCCAGGCAAGTGGGGGATAGTGGTAGCAAGTGGCCTCAGTCAGCTCCCACATAGTTGGAAAGTCTAGTCTCACTCCATGGTGCCATGCTGAAACCTTACCCCAGGCCATGAGCTACCCTGCTAAGAAACAACCTGGCTTTCAGACCTCACCCTTTCTAGTCTGCCTACTCTGTCTGCAGCAGCTCCTGCACTCCTGCACTCACTCGTATCCACAGCCACTCCCACTCATTCCTCAGACTCTGCTCAAGAAAATCTGTGCCCAGTTGAATCCACTAGCAATTTCAGTTGGAAACTTCCTTCACTCTGTGAGCCCTTCCCCTACAATTCCACTGGCTGCCTTCCCCAAGGGTCCCTGTAAGATATAGTCAGGGATGGCTTCCCTGGGCTCAAACTGGGGACTAGGAGTGCATGCAAGGCACTTCCTGCTGCTATTTCTATTTTTATATTTTTCATGACTCCCTAAATCCATTTTATCTCTAGGTAAGATGAAGTCCTTCTCCTGTGATTTGAATTTTAAGAATCCCCAGTGGGGATGTGGGTTCAGAGGTAGATCCCCTGCCTTACACTTTGGGAACTCACAGTTTTCCACCTGTTCCATGCAACTTACAGCAGCATGTTGCTCCTTTCAAAGAGTCTGTGAATTCTTTTGGTTTTTCTAGTACATTTCTTCTGTGGTTCTTGGAGCAAAAGATCAGGGTGTGAGTCTCCACACACTGTTTTGTTTGTCCATGTGGGAGCTGCATGTTAGCCCTGTCTCCTGTATGCCATCGTCCCCACTTCTCCAGAAGTTGCCTTTTATTGGGTAAAGCATGACAAGGGTCATGTTATTTAAGGAGGGGGCTGTATATACTGAATTCCTTTAGATATTTTTGTAATATTTATAGTCAAGTATATTAAATAACATTAAGAATAACCATTAAATAAATTGACATACTGTCTATAGCATTCAAATTAGAAGAGAGGGAAAGGGGGAGGGGCATAGAAATCATATCAGTCTCAGATAGATAGGAAAGGAGTATAAAACTAAAGAGCTTCTGCATTGCAAAAGGAACAGTCAGCAGAGTAAACAGACAATTCACAGAGTGGGTGAAAAGCCCCACAATCTATACATCTGACAAAGGACTAATATCCAGAAACGGAAATCAAAACCATAATGCAATACTACCTTACTTCTGCAAGAATGGCTATCATCAAAAATAAAAAAAAATGTTGATGTGGATGCAGTGAGAAGGGAAGACTTACACACTGCTGCTGGGAATGTAAACTAGTACAACTACTATGGAAAAGAGTGTGGAGGTTCCTTAAAGAAGTAAAGGTAGAACTACTATTTGATCCAGCAATCCCACTACTGGGTATCTACCCAGAGAAAAGGAAGTCATTATACAAAGATACTTGCACATGCATGTTTATAGCGGCATCATTGGCAATTGCAAAAATCTGGAACCAGCCAAATGCCCATTCACAGCAACCTGGATGGAACTGGAGACTATTATTCTAAGTGAAGTAACTGAGGAATGGAAAACCAAACATCGTATGTTCTCATTCATAAGTGGGAGCTAAGCTATGAGGATGAAAAGGCATAAGAATTAAACAATGGGCTGTGGGACTCAGGGGAAAGGGTGAGAGGGAGTGAGGGATAAGAGACTCCAAATTGGGTTCAGTGCATACTCCTCAGATGATGGGTAGACCAAAATCTCACAAATCACCATTAAAGAACTTACTTGTGTAACCAAATACCACATGTTCCCCAAAAACCTATGGAAATAAAAAATAATAAAAAAAAAGAAAATAAAAAAAAACTCACAAAACGATGATAAACATAAGACACAAAATTAGATGATATAAATAGCAACACATATAAGTAATCACAGTAAATATAAATAGAATAAACACAATATATTATATTAGTTGTTATTTATACCTTTCTCACCTTCCCACACTTGCCTAAAGGACAATGCTTCTCTTCTTAGAGCTTTGCCACAAGTCTGTGTGTCTTTGTTTTGCCTGTAGAGTATATGGGGATGTATCCGATGCTACATCTGAGCAGAGGCTTTAAATATGTTTGTGTGATTTGTCTTGAGCTCTTGTGCTTTGCTCTCTGTCATAAAAACACCTTGTCCCAGGTGAGGCTGCTAATTCAGCCTGGAACCCAGAATGAAAAGGTACTTGGAGAACGTCTGAACATGACCTCAAGTCTGAAGCTGAGCCCAGCCCAAGTCCAGTAGAGCCCAGCAGAGTCACAGCCAACACACAGATCTGTGAGAATAAGATAACATTTATTTTTTAAGCCATTGAGTTTCTTTTTTTTTAATAAATTCAGCTTTACTGCAACGCTTGTTCACTAATTGTATTTGTTTTCTAGGGCTGCTGTAACAAAGTACCACAAACTGGATGGTTTAAAACATCAGAATTTTATTCTCACAGTTCTAGAGACAAGAGATCTGAAACCAAGGTGTTAGAGGACCAGTCTTCACCTGAAACCTGGTGGAATCCGTCCTTGCCTCTTCTTAGCTTCTGCTGGTTTGTCAGCAATCTTTGGTGTTCCTTGGTTTGCAGCTGCATAATTCCCAATCTCTGCCTTTGTTGCTATATGGCATTCTCTCTGTGTGTCTGTGTTCTCATGTGGCCATTTTGTTATGAGAACATTAGTCTTATTGGGTTAGGGAGCCACCTTGCTCTGGTATGACATCATCTTAACTCATTATATCTGCAATCACCCTATTTCCAAATGAGGTCATATTCTGAGGTCTTCATGTTTAGCCTTCAACACATTTTTTTTTCAGTGGGGGGACAACAATTCAACCCATAACATGAATATATAAATTGAAATCTAGAAATTGGATGTTCATATAATAAAAACCTGAAATATGTGGTGACCAAGATGCAGGTGGTGAAAAACTATTCTAGGAACCTGTAAACATGGACATGTTTTGTAGTGGTGAAACATTGGGTAAAGCATAAAATATACCAAGTGAACTTGCGATTTGTGCAAAGAGATTTGGAGACAGTATGTTGCCAGCTTGAATTGGTTGTCATTAGTGGCATTTGATAAAATACAGAAAAAAATATTTGATTGAAAGCAAGGATGCAAAGAAAAACAGAATCCATGAAGTCTGTGATTGTAAGGATAATGAATGAATATTTCTCATCTCCAACCAATGAAATGTATTGAGAAATATTCCCAATATATGAAGGCAGAATGAGCCACAAATTAAGATACATTCTTAGGGAAAAGACATATTTAAAAGTAGTATATCAATCACATCTTTTGTTAAACCCTCTAATTGGATTAAAAGGGTCTCTAGGAAATCCATTCAGCTACAGTATACTCCTCTGTCCCATTGATTTTATCCTAGACAGTGTGACAAAATTTTGCCAATGGAAAGTGAACAGGCATATTGTGGGCTGACAGACCAAGTGAATAAAATTTAGAAAGCATATCAAAGATTTGAATAATACAATTAACAAGTCTGATCTATAGACACTGTGGATTCCTACACCCAACAAACAGAGAATATATAGTCTTTTCAAGTATCCATGGAGTTTTCAAGACAATTGATTATATAATATTACACAAATTTCAGATAATATACACAGTAGAATTAACACAGTGTCATTAACTTATGAGTCAATAATAAATAGTTTAAATCTCTACCCCCCAATAACCTTGGAATGAAATGAATGCACTTGTCAATAATTCATGAAATAAAAAAGAAATTTTAATAGGAATTACAGGTATGAACATCAGTGAAGATGCTTGTGGTAGAGTCTGCTGCAAAAATTTTCCTATTTATTGTAATAGGGCCATAATGGGGTTGTCTCACCAAAGACTAAATTTTCAGCCTACTTTGTTGCTAGGTGTGGTTATAGAACTTAATTTATATCAAAATAATGTGACTGGAAATGGGCCAGGCATGGTGGGTGATCCCACCATGTAATCTCAGCACTTTGAGAGGCTGAGGCAGGCGAATATCTTGAGCTCTGGTGTTTGAGACCAGCTTGGGCAACAAGGTGAAACTCTGTCTCTACAAAAAATACAAAAATTATCCAGGTGTGGTGGCACATGCCTGGGGTTCCAGCTACCTGGGAGGCCAAGGTGGGAGGATTGCTTGAGCCTGGGAGGTTGAGGCTGCAGTGAGCCATGATTGTGCCATTGCACTCCAGCCTGGGTGATAGAATGAGACCCTACGTCAAAAAACTGTGAATGGAAAAAACATTTTTCCTTCCAGGCCTTGCCTATAAAACCTTGCACACATATTCCTCCACATTTAACTTTCCCTACTTGCTGGAATGATGGTGACCAAAGCAACCTTGAGAAATATGTTTTAAGGATGGCAAAGGATACATTAGCTTAGGATCCAGACATATCTGTGACCTTGGAATACTCACTCTCATTCTTAAGTGAGAAGGCAGTAAAGTGTCTTATTTGATCCATTGTCTATTGGATTCTCTTTGTTATAGTAGTTCAATCATTTACCCTAATCAACATCCAATGCTTTTGGGATCTCACTGAAGCACTTATTTGGGGAAATTTATGGTTTAATACATTTATTTTGAAACTATTGAAAATAGGCTGGGTGTGGTGTCTCATGCCTGTAATCCCAGCACTTTGGGAGGCTGAGGTGGGCAGATCACAAGGTCAGGAGTTCAAGACCAGCCTGGCCAACATGGTGAAACCCTGTCTCTACTAAAATACAAAATTAGCTGGGCATGGTGGTGCACCCCTGTAGTCCCAGCTACTTGGGAGGCTGAGGCAGGAGAATCATTGGAACCCAGCAGGTGGAGGTGCAGTGAGCCAAGATCATGCCACCACACTCCGGCCTGGGTGACAGAGCAAGACTCCATCTCAGAAGAAAAAAAAGTATTGAAAATAGGTATTTGGCTGAAGAAGCTGGAATAAGAACAACAGTAAATCTAAAAAATGAACTTGAAATAAATGAAGAATGTAAATGAATGGGAAAATAAGGAAGAAACAATAGAGATCAAGAAACTAAGGAAGAAACAATAGAGATCAAGAAACAATAGAGATCAAGAGATCTATTTTTTTTTTTTTTTTTGAGACGGAGTCTCGCTCTGTCGCCCGGGCTGGAATGCAGTGGCCAGATCTCAGCTCACTGCAAGCTCCGCCTCCTGGGTTTATGCCATTCTCCTGCCTTAGCCTCCCAAGTAGCTGGGACTACAGGTGCCAGCCACCTCGCCTGGCTAGTTTTTTGTATTTTTTAGTAGAGACAGGGTTTCACTGTGTTAGCCAGGATGGTCTCGAACTCCTGACCTCGTGATCTGCCCGTCTCGGCCTCCCAAAGTGCTGGGATTACAGGCTTGAGCCACTGCGCCCGGCCAAGATCTATTTTTTAAAAAAATAGACCAATTTCTAGAAAGACTAATCATCAACAAAAATAATGAAGACACCATTAAACACTAGAAGAGGAATAGGGGACATAATTAGCATGAGAACAGACTAATACACTAATTATGTGCAGAGCTGGGTAGGCCTCATGAAACTTACACTCATGGCAGAAGGGGAAGCAAACATGTCCTTCTTCATATGGCAGCAGCAAGGAGACGTGCAGAGTGAACGGTGGGAAAACTCCCTTATAAAACCATCAGATCATGTGAGAACTCACTATCATGAGAACAGCATGGAGGCAAATGCCCCCATGATTTAATTACCTCCCACCAGGTCCCTCCCACAACAGATGGGGATTATGGGAACTACAGTTTAAGATGAAATTTGGGGTGGGGGGACACAGCCAAACCATATCATTTTGCCCTGGGTCCTCCCATATCTCACGTCCTCACATTTCAAACTACAATCATGCCTTCCCAACAGTCCCCCAAAGTCTTAACTCATTCCAGCATTAACTCAAAAGTCCAAGTCCAAAGTCTCACTTGGGACAAGGGAAGTCCCTTCCACCTATGAGCCTGTAAAGTCAAAAGCAAGTTAGTTACTTCCTAGATGCAATGAGGGTACAGGCATTGGGTAAATACAGCCATTCCTAATGGGAGAAATTGACCAAAACGAAGAGGCTACAGGCACCATGCAAGTCTGAAATCTAGTGAGGCAGTCAAATCTTAAAGCTCCAAAATGATCTCTTTTGACTCCATGCCTCACATCCAGGTATTACTGATGTAAGAGGTGGACTCCCATGACCTTGGGCAGCTCTGACCCTGTAGCTTTGCAGGGCACAGCTCCCGTCCCAGCTGCTTTCTTGACTGGTGTTGAATGTCTGTGGCTTTTCCAGGAGTACGGTGCAAGCTGTCAGTGGTTCTACCCTTCTGAAGTCTGGAGGATGGTTGCCTTCTTCTCACAGTGTCCCTAGGCAGTGCCTCAGTGGGGACTCTGTGTGGGGGCTCTGACCCCATATTTTCCTTCTGCACTGCCCTAGCAGAGGCTTTCCATGAGGGCTCTACCCCAGGAGCACACCTCTGCCTGGACATCTAGCCATTTCTATACATCTTCTGAAATCCAAGCAGAGGTTCCCAAACCTCAATTCTTGTTTTCTGCACACCTGCAGGACCAACACCATGTGGAAGCTTCCAAGGCTTGGGGCTTGCACCCTTTGAAGCAATGGCTTGAGTTTCAGAGAATATATAAAGAGAGGAACATACGTCCAGAAATTTAATTTAATTTTGCAGGTAGTATAGCATTGACAACAAAATGAGTAAGACAGTTCCAGGAAGTAAAAACTATGCTCAGTGTCACTTATGCAGTGTGATGGGAAAATTCTGAATAAATATTAGGAAACAATAAATTACCAGCATTAAAATACTATTTAGATCATGGTGTGGCAGGGCCCTCTCAACTCCATGTCCAGGTGGATATCCAGGCATTTGAAGCACCTGTTCTCCTGGTTCAGCAACCTGACCCTACCCACCCTACCCTTCCTGTGCAGAGATCCTGATACAGGGAGGCCTTCTCCACTTCATGCCCAGGCAGATCTCCAGGAATTTGGAGCACTAGCTCACTTGGATCCACAACCTGAGCAATCCTACCCTTCCTGTGCAGAGATCCTGGTGCAGGGAAGCCCTCTCTGCTGTATGCCCAGGCAGATCCTCAGGCATTCAGAGGATCTACTTGCCTGGTTCAGAAGTCTGAGTCACTCCACTCCTCCTGTGCAGAAATCTTGGTGCAGCAGGTCCCTCTCCACTCCACGCCTAGGCAGATCTCCGGACATCTGGACCACTCACTCTTTGGGATTAGGAATTTAGGCTCCACCCCATTCCCGTGCGGAGGAGGGCTGAGGAGGTTGATTTCCTCCATGCTTAGGCAGACATCTGAGTACTTGGTGCTCGCCTATTGGATTCTTCCTCAGTGCTGGTGCTTGTGCCTGCCATCCAGGTACCTTTAGGCAGAGATCTGCCCAGTCTGACCCTGCCCATAGTGGCCCCTTCACCCTGCCCCAGGGCTGAGCAGGAAGCTCAGACCACTGCGCAGGAATCAGTCCAATGCCTGAGGCAACAGAGAGCTTCGGCCAGTAAAAAAGGAGCAAATATGTACCCAGCTGTTTGGGCTGCAGCTGACTATTATTGATAAGTGCCATCTACTGACTTGTAGGTCAAACTGCACCGTCCAATACAAAACCTGCCCAAAGAAGTGCATAGGGCTTTAGAAGCAAAGCCAGGAGACCTTGGGGGAAAGGAAGGAAGAGAGAGAGAGAGAGAGAGAGAGAGAGAGAGAGAGAACCCAGTAATACAGGGAAAAAGAGAAAAAGAAAAAATCCTACCCACGTGAAAACAATTGCAAAAATTAGAAGTGTCAGTGTCTCCAGATGAGAAGGAACCAACAGAAGAATTTTGGCACCATGAAAAATCTGAATGTTGTGACACCACTAAAGGATCACACTAGCATTCTAGCAATGGACCCTAACCGAAATGGAAACTCAGAAATGACACATAAAGAATTCAAAGCATGGATTGCAAGGAAGCTTTTTGAGATCCAAGACAAGGTTGAAAGTCAATGCAAAGAAACTGCTCAAGCAATCCTAGAAATGAAGGAAGAGATAAATGTCTTTAAAAAATAAATCAGAGCTTCTGCAATTGAAAAACTCACTTAAGGAATTTTGAAATACTGTTGAAATCTTTATCAATAAACTGGACCAAGAAGAAGAAATAATTTCAGAGCTTGAAGACTAGTCTTTGTAACTAACCCAGTTAGACAAAATAAATAAAATAATTTTAAAAAATGTACAAAGTCTTCAAGAAATATGGGATTATGTAAAACAACCAAACCTATGAATTATTGGCATTTCTGAGCGATAGGGAGAAAAAGTAAACAGCCTGGAAAATATGTTTGAGGGAATTATTTAAGAAAATTTCCTCAATCTCGCTAAGGAGGTAGACATCCAGATACAGGAAATCCAGAGAACATCTGCCTAATACTATACAAAATGAACTTTACCAAGGCATATTGTCACCAGATTGTCCAAGGTCAATGCTAAAGAAAAAATCTTAAAGGTTGCTAGAGAAAGGTCATGTACAAAGGGAATCCCATCAGGCTAACAGTGAACTTTTCAGTAGAAACCTTACAAGCCGGGAGAATTTGGGGGCCTATTTTCAGCATTCTTAAAGGAAAGAAATTCCAACCAAGAACTTCATATCCTGTCACTGGCCATCAGAGAAATGCAAATCAAAACCACAATGAGATACCATCTCACACCAGTTAGAATGGCAATCATTAAAAAGTCAGGAAACAACAGGTACTGGAGAGGATGTGGAGAAATAGGAACACTTTTACACTGTTGGTGGGATTGTAAACTAGTTCAACCATTATGGAAAACAGTATGGCGATTCCTCAAGGATCTAGAACTAGATGTACCATATGACCCAGCCATCCCACTACTGGGTATATACCCAAAGGATTATAAATTATTCTACTACAAAGACACATGCACACGTATGTTTATTGCGGCACTATTCACAATAGCAAAGACTTGGAATCAACCCAAATGTCCATCAGTGACAGACTGGATTAAGAAAATGTGGCACATATACACCATGGAATACTATGCAGCCATAAAAAAGGATGAGTTTGTGTCCTTTGTAGGGACATGGATGCAGCTGGAAACCATCATTCTCAGCAAACTATCGCAAGAAGAGAAAACCAAACACCGCATGTTCTCACTCATAGGTGGGAACTGAACAATGAGATCACCTGGACTCGGGAAGGGGAACATCACACACCAGGGGCTATTATGGAGGCGGGGAGGAGGGAGGGATTGCACTGGGAGTTATACCTGATGTAAATGACGAGTTGATGGGTGCTGATGAGTTGGTGGGTGCAGCATACCAACATGGCATAAGTATACATATGTAACAAACCTGCACGTTATGCACATGTACCCTAAAACTTAAAGTATAATAAGAATAATAATAAAAAAAAAACTTCATATCCTGCCAAAGTAGGCTGTATAAGCGAAAGAGAAATAAAAAGATATTTTCCAGACAAGCTAGCACTAAGTGAATTTGTTGCCATTAGACCAACCTTACAGGAGATCCTTAAGGGAGTTTTAAACATGGATACAAAAGAATGATGCCATCTACCACCAAAACACACTTAGGTCATAGCCTAAAGACCTTATAAAGCAACCACGCAATAGAAACTACAAAGCAACCAACTAACAACCTTATGATAGGATCAAACCTCACATATCAATATTAGCCTTGAATGTCAATACTTTAAACACCCCACTTAAGAGGCACAAGGTGGAAAGTTTGGATTAGAAAAGAAGACTCATCTGTCTGCTGTCTTGAAGACACCCATCTCACACATAACAACATCCACAGGCTCAAAGTAGAGGGTTGAGAAAGATCTGTCATGCACATGGAAAACAGAAAAGAATAGGGATCACTGTTCTTATATCAGATAAAACAGACCTTAAGCCAACCATAGTAATACAGGACAAAGAAAGGCATTATATAATGATAAAGGGTTCAATTCAACAAGAAGACTTAACTATCCTACGTATATACACATCCAACAGTGGAGCACTCAGATTCATAAAACAAGTACTTCTAGACCTATGAAAAGACTTAGACAGTTACACAGTAATAGTGGGGAACTTCAACACCCATACTGTCAACATTAGACAGGGCATTGAGGCAGAAAACGAACAAATTTTAGCCTTAAACTTGTCACTTGATCAACTGGACCTAATAGACATCTACAGAATACTTCACCCATCAACCACAGAATATACAGTCTTCTCATCTGCATGTAGAACATACTCCAAGATCAACCACATGCTTGACCATAAAGCAAGTCTCAATAAATTCAAAAAAATCAAAATTATACCAACTATACTCTCAGACCACAGTGGAATAAAAATAGAAATGAATACCAGAAAGATCCCTCAAAAACACACGCTATAAGGAAATGAAACAACTTACTCCTGAATGACTTTTGGGTAAACAATGAAATTAAGGCAGAAATAAACAAATTATTTGAAAAAAATGAAAACAGACACAAGACATACAAAAATCTCTGGATGCAGTAAAAGCAACGTTAAGAGGAAAGTTTATAGTGTAATTGCCTACCTCAAAAAGTTAGCAAGATCTCAAATTAATGATCTAACATTATATCTACAGGAACTAGAAAAATAAGAACAAACTAATCCCAAAGCTAGCAGAAGAAAAGAAATAATTAAAATCTGAGTGAAACTGAATGAAGTTGAGACCCCAAAATCCATACAAAGAATCAACAAGCTAAAAGCTGGTTATTGGAAAAGATAAATAAAATAGATAGATCATTAGCTAGATTAACAAAGAAAAAAAAAAGATTCACATAAACACCATCAGAGATGATAAAAGGTGACGTTACAACTGATCCCACTGAAATACAAAATATCCATGGAAAATACTATGAACACCTCTATGCACACAAACTATAAAATCTGAGGAAATTGATAAATTACCAGAAACACACAACCTCCCATGGTTGAATAAGGAAACAATTGAAACCCTGAACAGACCAAGATTGACTTCTGAATTAGAATCAGTGATAAAAAGCCTACCAACGAAAACAAAAGCCCCAGCTGGATGGATTCACAGCTAAATTCTACCTGATATACAAAGAAGAGCTGGTATCAGTTCTACTAAAAGTATCCCCAAAAATCGAGGAGGAAGGACTCCTTCCTACCTCAATCTACAAAGTGAGCATCACCCTGATACCAAAACCTGGCAGTCACCGTGAAAAAATAAAACAATGAGCCAATATTCCTGGTGAATATAGACACAAAAGTCTTCAAGAAAATAATAGCAAACCAAACTCAACAGTACATCAAAAAATTAATTCACCACAATAAACAGGTTTCATTCCTCAAATGCAAGGCTTGTTCGACATACACAAATTAATAAATGTGATTCACCACATAAACAGAGTTAAAAACAAAAACCATATTATCATCTCAACAGATGTGGAAAAAGCTTTTGATAAAATCCAGCATCGCTTCATGATAACAATTATCAAGAAACTAGGCATCAAAGGAACATACCTCAAAATAATAAGACCCATCTATTACACACCATAGCCAATGCCATGCTGGATGGGCAAAAACTAAAACCATTCCCCTTGAGAACTGGAGTAAGACAAGGATGCCCACTGTCACCACTTCTATTCAACATAGTACTGGACGTGTTAGCCAGAGCAGTCAGGCAAGAGACAGAAATGAAAGTCAACCAAAAAGGAAAAGAAGAAGTCAAACTCTTTTCACAGATTATATGATTCTATACCTAGGAAACCCTGAAGACTCTGGCATAAGGCTCTTGGAACTGATAAATGACTTCAGTAAAGTTTCAGGATACAAAATCAACATACAAAAATCAGTATGATTTCTATACACCAATAATGTTCAAGCTGAGAGCCAAATGAAGAATGCAATCCCACTTACAGTAGTCATATCCAGGAAATATCTAGGAATAGATCTAACCAAGGAGGTGAAGGAGCTCTACAAGGAGAAATACAAAACACTGCTAAAAGAAATCATAGATGACACAAACAAATGGAAAAACATTTCATGCTCATGGATTGGAAGAATCAGTATCGTTAAAATGGCCATACTGCTCAAAGCAACTTACAGATTCAGAGTAATTGCAATTCCTATCAAAATACCAATGTAATTTTTCTTTTCTTTTCTTTCTTTCTTTTTTTTTTTTTGTGATGGAGTCTTGCTCTGTCACCCAGGCTGGAGTGCAGTGGTGTGATCTTGGCTCACTGCAACCTCCACCTCCTGGGTTCAAGAGATTCTTCTGCCTCAGCTACCCAAGTAGCTGCTACACCTAGTGCATACCACCACACCCAGCTATTTTTTTTTGTATTTTTAGTAGAGACTGGGTTTCACCATATTGGCCAGGCTGGTCTCAAACTCCTGACCTCAAGTGATCTGTCCACCTTGGCCTCCTAAAGTGCTGGGATTACAGACGTGAGCAACCATGCCCGGCCCAGTGTCATTTTTCACGGAAGTAGAAAAGACTATTCTAAAATTGATATGGCACCAGAAAAGAGCCCAAGCAGCCAAAGCAATCTTACAAAAAAAGAGCAAAGCTGGAGGCATAACATTACCTGAATTTCAACCATACTATAAGTCTACAGTAACCAAAACAGCATGGTACTGCCATAAAAACAGATTCATAGACCAATGGAACAAAATAGAGAACTTAGAAATAAAGCCACATACCTACAACCATCTGATCTTTGACAAAATTGACAAAAATAAACAATGGGGAAAGGACTCCCTATTCAATAAGTGATTCTGGGATAGCTGGCTAGTCATACGCAGAAGAATGAAACTGAACCTGTACCTTTTACCATATATAAAAATTAACTCAAGATGGATTAAAGATTTAAATATAGGACCCTAAAGTATGAGAATCCTAGAAGAAAACCTAGGAAACACCATTCTGGACATCAGCCTTGCTAAAGAATTTATGACTGTCCTCAAAAGCAATTGCAACAAAAACAAAAGTGAACTACTGGGACGTAATTAAACTGAAGAGCTTCTGCATGCAAAAGAAACTGTCAACAGAGTAAATAGACAACCCATAGAATGGGAGAAAATATTTGCAAATTATGCATCCAACAAATGTCTAATATCCAGAATCCATAAGGAGCTTAAACAGTTGAACAAGCAAAACACAAATAACTCCATTAAAAATGGGGAAAAGACATGAACAGACACTTCACAAAAGAAGGCATACAAGTGGCCAAAAAACATGAAAAAATGCTCCACATCACTGCTCATCAGAGAAATGCAAATGAAAACCACAATGAGATATCATCTCATACAAGTCGGAATGGCTATTATTGAAAAGTTAGAAAACAACAAATGCTGGCGAGGCTTATACATTGTTGGTGGAGATGTAAATTAGTTCAGATATTGTGAAGAGCAGTTTGGAGATTTCTTAAATAACTTAGAACTACAATCCAACTCAGCTATCCCATTACTTGGTGTACATCTAAAAGAAAACAAATTATTCTACCAAAAAGACACATGCACTTGCATCTTCATTGTAGCACTGTTCACAATAATAAAGACATGGAATCAATCTAGGTGCCCATCAATGGTGGACTGGATAAAGAAAATGTGGTATGTATACAACATAAAATACTATGTAGCCATAAAAATGAATGAAATCATGTCCTTCACAGCAACATGGATGCAGCTGGAGGTCATTATCCTAAGCGAATTAACATAGGAATAGAAAATCAAGTACCACGTGTTCTCACTAATAAGTGGGAGCTAAATATTGGTACACATGTACATAAAGATTGCAGTAATGGAAACTGGGACTACTAATGTGAGATAGGAGGGAGATGGGAATGGGTTGAAAAACTAGTGGGTATTATGTTCACTGCCTGGGTGATGGGACAATTTGTACCCCAAACCTCAGCATCACGCAGTATACCCAGGTAACACACCTGCACATATATCTCCTGAATATAAAATAAAAGTGGGAAAAAATAAATTTAAAAAATACTGTTATATATCCAGATACAAAATACATAGGGATATATTTAATGAAATATGATTAAGACTTCTGCATTGAATATACAGAACATTACTGAGGAAATTTAAAGATGATCTAACTGGAGAGACATGCTATTTTCACAGACTGAAAAACTTGGTGGTGTTAAATATCAATTTTCTCAAAACTTATCTGTAGATTAAATAAAATCCCAATAAAAATCCCAACAGGCTTTTTTGAGGGGTAAAAGTTGACAAGCTGATTCTAAAATGTATATGTAATTGAAAGTGTCCGAAAATAACAACAACAAAAAGAATAAATTTGGAGGACTTAAACTTTCTGACTTCAAGACTTAGTGTAATGTTATGGTAATCAAGACAGTGTAGTATTTATGTGTAGACAGGCAACTGGAACAGAATAGAGGGTTCTGAAATAGATCCACATTTATGTTGTCAATTGATTTTCTACCAAAGTGCCAAAGCAATTCCAAAGAAAATGATAGTCTAAAAAATGCTCTCAGAACAACTGACTATCTGTATGGGGAAAAAAATGAACTTCGCCTGTTGCAAGTAAAACTCCTGTTTCCATCGCTACTCTATGTCTACTCTGAATACCTCATTTCTGACACCAGATGTGTGGGTTTTATTTTTCCCACACCAAGCAATTCTGCACTTTTCAGCAGACATTGAATGGGTGTCCTAGCATTTAATTCAGTTATGAGATGATCTACCTAGAGATATATTAACTTTCACAGGTTAAGAATTCAATCCCACAGAACTGCCACCACCTCAGACACCAGTTGAAAATCCAGGTTGCATTTGTGCTTCTCCGACCAACCTGCTGTAAATCAGAAGTTCCCACAACCCCATCCTTTGGTTCAATAATTTTCTAGAATGGCTCACAGAACTCAGGAAAATAGTTTACTTACTAGATTACTGGTTTATTATGAAAGGATACAATTTAGAAATAGACAGATGGAAAAGATGCATAAGGAAAGGGTGTGGAGCTCTTATACCCTCTTCAGAGTGCCACCCTCTCAGCACCTCCATGTGTTTACCAATCTGGAAGTTCTCCAAACCCAATCTTTTAGGGATTTTTGGGAAGGCTTCACTACATAGGCATGATGAACTATTAATTCAATTCCTATCCCCCATTCCTTTCCCAGAGGAAGGGATATAGGACTAAAATTTCAAAGCTTCTAATCATGGCTTGGTCTTTCCGGTGAGTAGTCTCAATCCAGGAGCCCATCAAGAGTCACCTTGTTAGAACAAAAGATGCTCCTATCACACAGGAAACGTCAAGCAGTTTAGGAACTCTGTTGTCAGGAACCAAGGTTAAAGATGAAGCATTAGAACAAAAAGATGCTCCTAGCACTCCTATCTCTTAAGAAATTACAAGGGGGTTTTAGGAGCCCTGTATCAGGAACTGGGGGCAGAGACCAATATATGGATTTGTATTATTTCACACCCGTACATCACACTGTACACAAAAATTAATTTAAGATGACTAGGGACTTTAATGTAAAAGCTAAAACTATAAAATCTCTAGATGAAAACATAAGAGGCTATTTTGCAATCTTGCAACATCAATACAAGATAATGGAATTTGATTTTTAGACAGAACCTAGAAAACTAGTGATAAAAGAAAAAAATTAATAATGTGGACTTTTATCAAAATTAAAAACATCTACTCATCAAAATACATTGTTAACAGAATGAATAGGGGAGTCACAGACATGGAGAAAATATTTGCGAAAACATGTCTGGCAAAGGTCTTGTATTCAGAATTATAAGCAATTCTACAATTCAATAAAATTAGACAATCAACCCTCCCCCCACCAAAAAAAGATCAAAGACCTTGAATGGGCATCTCAGAAAGTATTATACACAAATGGTCAATAAATATATGAAAAAGTGCTCAATGTCGTTAGTATCTGGAGAATTAAAACTAAAACACATCCTCTAGAATGGCTAATATTTTTAAAAAACTGACCAAACAAACTGGACAATATCAAATATAGGTAAAATGCGAGGCAATTGAAATTTTCATACATTGCTGGTGGGAATATAAAATGATATGACCACTTTGGAAATTGGTTTGGCAACTTATAAAGTGAAACATAAATCTCATTAAAATCTAGAAATTCCACTCTAAGATTTTACCTGAGAAAACATGTTTGCAAAACATTTGTACAAGAATGTTTTAGCAGCTTTATTCATATTAGCCCAAACTGGAAACAATTCAAATGTTCATCAATGCAGCCTGATAAATAAATGGTCACACATACACAGAATGGGATACTACTCAAAATTAAAAATGGGCCGGGCACGGTGGCTCTTGCCTGTAATCCCAGCACTTTGGGAGGTGGATCCCGAGGTCAAGAGATCGAGATCATCCTGGCCAACATGGTGAAACTCCGTCTCTACTAAAAATACAAAAATTAGCTGGGTGTGGTGGCACGCACCTGTAGTCCCAGCTACTCAGGAGGCTGAGGCAGGAGAATTGCTTGAAGCCGGAAGGCAGAGGTTGCAGTGAGTCGAGATCACACCACTGCACTCCAGCCTGGTGACAGAGCGAGACTCCATCTCAAAAAAATAAAATTAAATAAAATAAAAAAATAAAAATTAATCTTTCACTGAAATGCATGATAGCGTGGATGAAATTCAAAACATTTTGTTGAGTAAACAAAGCTATATTCAAGAGTACATACTGAATTTATATGAAGAACAAGAATTTGTAATGAACAAGAATAGGCAAAACTAATCTACTGTGATAGCAATCACAATAATGATTGCCTCTGAAGGGGTAGGTATTGACTGAGAAGGGGCAGAAGATATCTTTTTGGGGTGATGGAAATCTTCGATATCTTGATAGAGTGGGTTTATATAGTTGTATAGTTTTATAAAGTAGATTAATAAATCAGAACACAAAGGCAAGAAACAGATCAATATAGACATGGAGACTTCATATAGATAGAGGTGGCAGGTCAACGATTGGTGTTGGGATAACTGGCAAGCCACATGTAGAAGAATGAATTTGTATCCTCATCTCTCACCTTATACAAACATCAACTCAAGATGGATCAAAGACTTAAATTTAAGACCTGAAACCATAAAAATTCTACAAGATGACATCAGAAAAACCCTTCTAGACATTGGCTTATGTAAAGAGTTCATGACCAAGAAACCAAAAACAAATGCAACAAAAACAAAGTTAAATAGATGGGACTTAATGAAACTCAAAAGCTTCTGCACAGCAAAAAACAATCAGTGGGGTAAACAGATAACCCACTGAGTGGGAGAAAATCTTCACAATCTATACATCTGACAAATGACTAATATCCAGAATCTACAAGGAATTCAAACAAATTAGCAAGAAAAAAAAATCCCATAAAAAAGTGCCCTAAGGACATGAATAGACAATTCTCCAAAGAAGACATACAAATGGCCAACAAAATATTAAAAAATGCTCAGCAGCGGGGCACACACCTGTAATCCTTCCACTTTGGGAGGCTGAGGTGGGTGGATCACCTGAGGTCAGGGGTTCGAGACTAGCCTGGCCAACATGGTGAAACCCCGTCTCTACTAAAAATGCAAAAATTAGCCAGGCATGGTGGTGTGCCCCTGTAATCCCAGCTACTTGGGAGGCTGAGGGGGAAGAATTGCTTGAACTTGGGAGGTGAAGGTTATAGTGAGCAGAGATCACGCCACTGCACTCCAGGCTGGGTGACAGAATGAGACTCCATTTAAAAAAAAAAAAAAAAAAAAAAATGCTCAACCTCACTAATGACCAGGGAAATGTAAATCAAAACCACAGTGCAATACTACCTTACTTTTTAAGGAATAGCCATGATCAGAAAACAAAACCAAACCAAACAAAAAATAGATGTTAGCATGGATATGGTGAAAAGGGAACACTTTTACACTGCTGGTGGGAATGTAAACTAGTACAACCACTATGAAAAACAGTGTGGAGATTCCCTAAAGAACTAAAAGTAGAACTACAATTTGATCCAGTAATCCCTCTACTGGGTATCTACCCAGAGGAAAAGAAGTCATTATACGAAAAAGATACTTGCACATGCATGTTTATAGCAGCACAATTCACAATTGCAAAAATATGGTACCAGTCCAAACACCCATCAGTCAATGAGTGGATACAGAAATTGTGGTTTATATATGATGGAATACTACTCAGTCATTAAAAGGAATGAAATGATGGCATTCACAGCAAGCTGGATGGAATTGGAGACCATTATTGTAAGTGAATTAACTCAGGAATGGAAAACCAAACATCATATATTCTCACTCATAAGTGGGAACTAAGCTATGATAAGGCAAAGACATAAAAATAATACAGTGGACTCTGGGAACTCAGGGGAAAGGGTGGGAGGGGATGAGGGTTAAAAGACGCAGTGTACACTGCTGAGGTGATGGGTGTGCCCAAATCTCAGAAATCATCACTAAAGAACTTATTCATGTAACCAAACACTACCTGTTCACCAAAAACCTATTGAAATAAATAAATCAGTATATATACAAAAGCTTGAAATATACTTATGAGCACATTATTAGAAATGTGGAGCTAAATACCAAAAGTAACACTTGAAAGACTTGACAGTGATTGCCTTTGGGTCATATGAATGAGGGTGGGGAATGGTGTGGTGGAGGTCCATTGTCACATAAGCTTTTCAATAAAATTGAATTTTTTACTTTTTGCAAGCATTACTTTAAGAAAAGTAAAATCAATTAAAAATAAAAGCATTTACAAGATGACCTAGCAATGCTCTTTTACTGATTTTACAAATAAGTGAAAATAAATATATTCTTAGGACCTAAAAGAAATCAGGCCTGAGCAAAAAATGAGTCAAATCAGATAACTTGACATTAGGTCTATAAGAAATATCAAGATTTCTGCCTCTCTTTCTGATAGAATTTCATGAGAATCTTTGCATATGTGCTCTTAGGATGTCTGCTATGAGGAATGCTTTTATTTTCTCAATTGTAAATGTAGAAGCAGTAGTTAGGAGATAGGAATGACTTAGAATGAAGGCTTATTAATAGATACGTTATAGGATGAAACCTGAAAAAAATTCTGCAGTTGAATGATTTGTATAAATAATTTTAATAGTTGATTTATTAAACTCTACACTAGTCTCTTGTTGAGCATAGTATCTACATATACATAGTCAATGAATACAAAACTATACTATTAAGACGATCTAATACTCTAGCTCATCTTTATGTACAACCCTATACTCTCAGGAGAAATGAGATATTAATCACTCCCACTACTTGTAGGTTGTATATTTTTCTTGTGACATTTGAATGACCATGCCAGTCAATGTATTCCATGCAATTGTTGGAATGACTTGCAATGGTTGTAAACTGTACACTCATGGAATACAGATACCATGGTTCTTTTGCTTACTCTTCTTATATCTTAGCATCCACACCTATACATTTGGAAGTAGCTCAGATAAATTGTTCTTAGTTCTTTCATTTTAGGAATTTTAGTTTACCTTAAGGACATCAGAAAATAAATACAGACACCACAAGGAGTACATGAGCCCTACTTGTGTAACTGTAAGTGTTAACTGTTGTATGTATTACTTTGCTTGTGAAATATTGTAACAAATGGACCAAAAAGAAGTTTGCTAATTACAGGACACCTCTTATGTAAGTTTACAAATACTGTTCATCTTGGTAGAAAAAAAATCTCCATACTCTTCCAAATATAGGCACACAAAATGAAAGCAGAATGAGAAAGTTCACATTTTGGGTGCTTAGATTTGTCAAATGATAAAAGGGAAATAGTATTTTTAATAACTGTACAGAAGAAATTTGTGAAACAGTAGGAAATAAAATAAGAACAAGTCCACAAAATTGTGATAGTTGGTAGCTGTAGTGGCTCAAATAAAATTATAGCAAAAAAGGTTAATGAATTAAAAAAGAGCAGGCCCTGTACCTGTTCTCCTAGGTCCAATTGATATGGCCCTATTCCAGGAAAGGTGGGTTGGTACTTCATTTTCCTATTGCTATATTTGGAAAAATCACAAAATTGCTGAAATTCTGGGTCAAAAGACTACAAGGTAAAACAGTTATATATGATCACCTATCCTATATAGACATATATAGTTTTATTGATATTAAATATAACGACTTGATTTTGATGAAAACCTTGAATGCACCTTGTGCTTAAAGAGTTTTCCAAGCCAGGCATGGTGGCATGGGTCTGTAGTCCCAGCTACTCAGGAAGCTTGAGGCAGGAGTGATCCCTGGAGTTTGATTCCATCCAGGGCAACCTAGTGTAGAGTTTTCCAGTGCGGATGATTATAGTGTGTTTCACTGCCTGCCATCCAGGAAGTCTTTGTAATTTTTTCTTTCATCATGCCCAGATAACATATACTCGTGAAAAAACCAGTGAAACATTAAATCTCTTATTGGCTTTGCAAAATAATTTCTTAAACATTAATGGATAAAATGTTATTCTAACAAAAGCTATTTTTAAAAGAGAATAGCAACAAACATTGGAATCCTACTCATAAAATTTAGACATAAGAGATTTTGTGCTAGAACTGATTTTGAAAACCAAAGTAGTTTTATGAATTTCTCCTTGTATATTAAACCTGAGCTGTAAAGGTAGGATAATAGAAGTCTACTGGTGATTTTTAACAATCTTTTAACTAATATAATATCAAGGACCAAATGTTGCTGGTTCAAAGTAGTTTCTTTGTTCCTTATATTTAAGTAATAATGGTCTTAATATAAATTGTAATGCTTGTGTAAAAATCAGCTTACATTTAAAAAAACTCTTAATTGAATAAAGTCAAATACATGAATATGTTGTTTTACTCTTTATTATAATTTGGGAGATAGTTGAAACTTAACAGTGAAATACATTCAATTTCAATAATAATATCCACATAAATAAATGCCTGTGGGTGGTGAATATCTAATAAAAATTGTAAGGACAAGTAATTATTTTATGCTGCATTTTTTCATGTTAAATGAAGTTTTAATTTTGAAAATGTAAATGTGTTAGTATATTCAGAAATTTTTCCTAATTAGATATTTTTGCTCAGTTTGTGCTAATCCAGGTACTGTTACATATTGTACCACTTGTTTAATTGTTTTCTCTTTGTTTAAAAATTACCTTTTCCTTTTAGACTAATATAAAAGTATCAGAAGTAAATTTAGAAAATAACTCATCTAGGCAATAGAAACACCATATTTCTGTCATTTATTAGACTATACTTATTCCCTGCTGAATAAAAATAAAAGACATCATGGATGATAACCAAAATTAGAATTTATTTGGTTTCTCTAGTGGATACCAAATATGCAGTTACTAGGCATGGGCAGGAGATTAATGTCTCCTGAAGAAGATTCATCATTTTGAGTAAAGAAAAATACCCAAATGAATATTTTAAAACTTAAACAAACAAACAAAAAAGCACAATGTGTGGTGCCTGGTTCAATAAATAATAATATCAAAAACATCGGTGATTTTTAGCTGCTGCTGCTTCCTTTTTTGTTTTGGTAATACGGGCTCATGATTATCACATCCAACTGTTGAAATATTCATTTGACATTATCTTAGATATAAACTTAGATAGTTAGTAGTGTTATTGTCTGGCAAAGTCACATGATTTTAAGTTTTATCATTATATTTTCTCACAGTGGTGATGTAGTGGTTAATGTGGTCTTCAATTTTGTAGACAGCTAACACCTGGCTTACTAAGACTAACACTTTCACACCAATAAGTAAAACTTGGTAAGATGGATTGTCTGCTGCACAGATCTTATGCTGTAGTTATAGAGTTAAGAAGTCCTTGTTATTATGAATGTGCATTATGAGTATATTGTACACAGTCCTGGTATGCAAATGTGTAGCATTCAGAGAAGTGAAATAATTCTGTGTTATTATTATCTTTGTAAATTACGTCTTAAGAGTTTTTGAGGACTTTATGAAGGCAGTTTTCTATAGTCACAGTCATACAGTATGTGCAGCACAAAGTGTTTTCTTTCACTATTAACAATAACTGAGCCAGTGAAAATGCTTTTTAAATATACACCCAGCAAGCAGTTATCTGGCTCGTCCTTCTTACTATCCACAAACCATCTTTTATCGTCTTTTAAGACCGCATACGAAACAGCTTTGTAAACATCTGTTTTCCATTGTTAATTGTCAGGAAAACTGGAATTTAAATGCTTCTTTAGAAGCCTCCTAATCCTATCAAGGAGAATAAGTTGCATATGTTTATCTTTTCTTCTGTAGATTGTTTCTTTAGACTTCATTAAAAAAATACACACATAGTATCCATTTACTTTCTAAAAATTACTTTTAAGATAATATTTCAATAGATATTTTGAGGATATTGCTTTGTAGTACTTAGTTGAAATTATTGGCAACATGGGCTATATGTTAAAAAGATGCATGATAAATATAGACTTAAATCTAATGTGTCTTTTCAAATCATTTTCAGAGTTTTCTTGGGCATATTCCATATTGAAATGTGCAATAAAAGAAAACACAAAGAATAGGTACTTGGTAGCTAAATAACAAATTAATTTAGAGCTCCAAATCTTCAGTCATAGTTATTCTCTAGGAAATATATGCTTTATTTTCATA
>NW_016805759.1:563233-589271 GCF_001698545.2 Rhinopithecus bieti
TGTGTAAAAATCAGCTTACATTTAAAAAAACTCTTAATTGAATAAAGTCAAATACATGAATATGTTGTTTTACTCTTTATTATAATTTGGGAGATAGTTGAAACTTAACAGTGAAATACATTCAATTTCAATAATAATATCCACATAAATAAATGCCTGTGGGTGGTGAATATCTAATAAAAATTGTAAGGACAAGTAATTATTTTATGCTGCATTTTTTCATGTTAAATGAAGTTTTAATTTTGAAAATGTAAATGTGTTAGTATATTCAGAAATTTTTCCTAATTAGATATTTTTGCTCAGTTTGTGCTAATCCAGGTACTGTTACATATTGTACCACTTGTTTAATTGTTTTCTCTTTGTTTAAAAATTACCTTTTCCTTTTAGACTAATATAAAAGTATCAGAAGTAAATTTAGAAAATAACTCATCTAGGCAATAGAAACACCATATTTCTGTCATTTATTAGACTATACTTATTCCCTGCTGAATAAAATAAAAGACATCATGGATGATAACCAAAATTAGAATTTATTTGGTTTCTCTAGTGGATACCAAATATGCAGTTACTAGGCATGGGCAGGAGATTAATGTCTCCTGAAGAAGATTCATCATTTTGAGTAAAGAAAATACCCAAATGAATATTTTAAAACTTAAACAAACAAACAAAAAAGCACAATGTGTGGTGCCTGGTTCAATAAATAATAATATCAAAACATCGGTGATTTTAGCTGCTGCTGCTTCCTTTTTTGTTTTGGTAATACGGGCTCATGATTATCACATCCAACTGTTGAAATATTCATTTGACATTATCTTAGATATAAACTTAGATAGTTAGTAGTGTTATTGTCTGGCAAAGTCACATGATTTTAAGTTTTATCATTATATTTTCTCACAGTGGTGATGTAGTGGTTAATGTGGTCTTCAATTTTGTAGACAGCTAACACCTGGCTTACTAAGACTAACACTTTCACACCAATAAGTAAAACTTGGTAAGATGGATTGTCTGCTGCACAGATCTTATGCTGTAGTTATAGAGTTAAGAAGTCCTTGTTATTATGAATGTGCATTATGAGTATATTGTACACAGTCCTGGTATGCAAATGTGTAGCATTCAGAGAAGTGAAATAATTCTGTGTTATTATTATCTTTGTAAATTACGTCTTAAGAGTTTTGAGGACTTTATGAAGGCAGTTTTCTATAGTCACAGTCATACAGTATGTGCAGCACAAAGTGTTTTCTTTCACTATTAACAATAACTGAGCCAGTGAAAATGCTTTTAAATATACACCCAGCAAGCAGTTATCTGGCTCGTCCTTCTTACTATCCACAAACCATCTTTTATCGTCTTTTAAGACCGCATACGAAACAGCTTTGTAAACATCTGTTTTCCATTGTTAATTGTCAGGAAAACTGGAATTTAAATGCTTCTTTAGAAGCCTCCTAATCCTATCAAGGAGAATAAGTTGCATATGTTTATCTTTTCTTCTGTAGATTGTTTCTTTAGACTTCATTAAAAAAATACACACATAGTATCCATTTACTTTCTAAAATTACTTTTAAGATAATATTTCAATAGATATTTTGAGGATATTGCTTTGTAGTACTTAGTTGAAATTATTGGCAACATGGGCTATATGTTAAAAGATGCATGATAAATATAGACTTAAATCTAATGTGTCTTTTCAAATCATTTTCAGAGTTTTCTTGGGCATATTCCATATTGAAATGTGCAATAAAAGAAAACACAAAGAATAGGTACTTGGTAGCTAAATAACAAATTAATTTAGAGCTCCAAATCTTCAGTCATAGTTATTCTCTAGGAAATATATGCTTTATTTTCATAGGCTTTTTCTGTTCCAATAATCAAGCCATTAATGTCAACAGAGTATCTCTCACAGTGATATACTAAGAAGGCTTTTGCAATAGTACAGTGTGATTTCCTTCTAAATGAAAAGGATCTCTTGCAATAATTACTTTAAAAATATTAAAATTCTGCTCTAGTTATTCTGAATGTATAATGTAAAAGCAAATGCACCTATCTCTTGAGAACGGAAAGAGCATCCATAATTTAATAATTAAGTAATGTAATAACCAATAATTTTTCTTACCTATAAATATACCTAAATAACAAGAGTATGGAATATTAAGAGAAGTAGTTGGTTGTTAGTAAAAACTTTTTTTTTTCAGAATGTACTCTTTTAAAATATTTTGTAATCTTTATTAAATTGCTATCTTTTCATGTCATTGGAATGCATTGTGAATTTTGTTTTAAAAGGCTCATACTCTATTTCTAAATGGGTAGAAATTGGAAACTTACTATTTACTATTTTATCTGCTTTTCAGTTTTGCTTTTCAAACTTGTGTTGAAGTGATGTAGAACTAGGCCTTATCACTGCATATAAAATTAATTGAAATGACATATTGTTGCAGTTTCTATGACAACCATATCATGATGCTGATGCTCTTAAAAATATCTAAAATATGCTAATTCTAGTGAACATAGTTAACACTTATTTGCTTAATATTCAATTTAGTACTAAACTTCATCAACTTTGAAAGTAGGTTGATAACATATTGTGTGCAATTAAAAGAGGTTTTTGTATTGAGCTGTTGAGTTTAGTATTTTCCCCTAGAAGCCTACTATTCTAGAACTTTAAGTGTGAATAAGTGAAGCTTTTCATTTGTTATTGTCTTAAACAGACATGAATGAACGTGAGGATAATCATTGTTGCAGATTTTCACTATTGTTTAATTCCTCCCCTCCCCCGTTTTAAAGATAATATATTCAAATTCATAGAAAACATTCTGATGAGAATAAAAGTTCAGTAAAACCCGATGAGTTATTTAAATAATAGCAAACATCCAGATACTTGGGAACATTGACTTATTTTTTAGCTTTCATTTGTTTGTTTGAATTTGAGAAGATAACATCTCTATCTTGTATGTATCATTATGATACATGCTAAAGACATAAAACTTACAAGTTATAGAATAATTTTGCATAGCAATTATATTAAACACTTTGACTTGAAATACAGTTTGAGTTTTCTTTTAGAATTGATTTAAAAGTAAAAGATGTTATTTGGAATTGGCTTATAACTATACATCCTGTTTTTAAATAAAGGTTTTTTTATAGATATATCATTTGATAAGTCAGAAAACTTATTTTTAGAAATGTATACAATTTGTTGGTTAATAAAAATAACGGGTAATTTCAACAGTATGTGCCAAATAGAATGAAATATCATCATATGGAGAATTATCAAATATTGAATAGAATGCTTCCACTGGCATATTTAATAAAAATTAATTTTCAACATATATGCAATAGATCTTTAATTAATATATATTAAATCATAAAAGCAAAAAGATAAATCCTTAGTTAACATACTTTTAATTATTTGTTTTGCACATACTAGGCACTCAGTAAATATTTAAGCATGAATAAAATTGTGAAAAACAAGCAAAAAGTCTCCAATATGATTGTAATGTTAAAAACAATACGCACACAAAAGAAATCCAGTATTTAGAAATTTAAAAAATAGTATGGGATTTCGAAGAAGATTTTTAAGTAACACATTTTAAAATTAGAGATTTTAGTCAAATTTAGTTTTAAACACAAGCTAACAAATAATAAAACAAAATTGCTGAGGTAAACTATCAAATATTTAAAGACTAGTAGTAAATTATTGTTTCATGTTTATTGGTGGGAAGTTTTACAGCATTATTTTTGTGTTCCTTCTTTGTCTTTTATTAGGTATTGGAAATGACCTATACTGGTTTACCAAATTTTTCTAGGCTGGCTAAAATGTATAATGAATGATATAGTAATCATCTTTGTGAATGGCCAGCCTCAGACTTGGGAAGAGGCAAGTGGGTCTATAAATGGAGAAAGGCATGTATGAAGGAATGCGCATGCTTTAACATTACTTGATGGTGAAAAGATAACACGATATCTCAGAAGGATGTTATCATGAGGGGTACTTTGAATTTTAGTGACTAAAGTTTATTTCTGTGGTTATTACCCTATAACCCTTCTTTATATTTTTCCTTTCTGTGTTTTATTGTGATAATCATGCTTACTTGTGTAATTATTTAGATCACTTTCGGTTAAAAAAAAAATTCCAAAATTCTGTGTGTCATTGTAAGAGAAACAGATGATGGATAGAAATTTCACTTTTCATCTGGATGTTTCAGAAGTGTTAGTTTTGGCCACCTTAAGCAATAAAGCAACGATTACCTTAGTAAATACATATATTTTCAGATAGCACTTCAAAGATGTTAGGTCTGGTATTGTTAAAAATATAGATGACGTGTATGTTTCTTGGGAAATTGGTAGGAGTTTACAACATTCTGGTTTCTATCACATTCTTAGAATTTTTGATTAAAAATCATGGAATTGGTCCCTGACTGCACATGTGATTTGTGTTCCAGTTTTGTAGTCACTGGATTTGTTTAATTCCTACCTGGCTTAGTTTCTGCCAGTTATGTTAAACTTCATGTGTATATTTTTTCCATTTAAGATAAAATGAACTGCCAGGATTATGTATGGCAAAACCAAGAGCCCTCTGAGTTAAGGCTCTCGGGACATTGAACAAGTCTAATATTCTTGTATAAGGTTGGCCTACCCACTGCAACTAAGAAATGAGATGATTTGAGGGCTATTACATACTTAAGGTTTTCATAGTGGATTAGAATAGCATTACTTAGCACAGGTGTTTCTATAATTGGGATTCCCTGGGAAAATTCAGTACTGTTCTCAATAACATTCAGCTTTCCACATAAATGGAAGAGCTATCCAATGTTAATTTGATAGGCTGTGGCATGAAACAGGGAGTGGGGTCTGGCTTGGGGGCCTGTTGCTTCTTTTATTGGAGAAGACATTTCTTGTTGTCCATTAGCACCGGGTTGCTGTGGCTATATTTTTAAATTTTAATTTATTCCATTATTTATTGCTGATCAAAATACTGAATGGGCACAGCCGAAGTCAGCCAGGGCTGATTTATGCTCATGTGAAAAAATATAGTTCTCTAGTGCCCCTTTTTCTTGAAATAAATAGAATTCTTCTCAATTTATAAAGTATATTTAAATAATGTCTATGCATCCAAGTAGCAGGGAAATGACTGAGGAACCCGTGGGGCACAGTTCACCGAGGAGGACCTTCGGTGTGGCCTTGCAGATGTTCCCAAGCCTTGGAGGCAGTGACCAGGAGTAACAAAGAACAACTGCAATAAGTTATTTCAGGGTTTAGCTAGGAGGTTCTTAAGCCTGGCATTCTTTTAGTGCAAGGCGTGAATACAGAAGAACGGTGAGCGAAAAAGGCTTCCATAGGGGTAGGAATGGGAAAATAGAAAATCAGTGATATAATTAATAACAATCATTATTATTTTACCTAATCCATTGTTAGACACTCAGAAGGACTGATTTCCTGAGAAATGGGCGACTATAGAGCTGAGAAATGTTCAGCTCTCGCAGCAGGCGGCCGGGCTGCCTGAACGTCCTTCTCTTGCACGCAATTCTCGTCTCGGAGACCTCCGTTTGTGACCTTGGGTCTGGCTGCGTCCCTGAGTCCCTTTGTCTGTCTCCTGTTCCGAAGGTGGAGAGGAAGCGGGAGATGAGTCCCAGGGAGCACGAAGTCAGCTCTGAGCCGAGGTCACCGCAGAAGGGAGCTCGGTCTTCGGCCAGGACCGGAGCAGTTGGTATGCCTTTTCGAAGCTGCCCCCACCCTCTTTCACTGCCCTCCCGTAGGAGTTAGTGTTTGGAGTTTCGGAGCTGCAGCCCCTGTCTTGGAGCTGCAGACAGTTTGGCCCGAAGCTTTGTACTTTGCTGGGAGAGTTCGCCTTCGCTCGATTCCCGGCTATTGGTTTCAGCTAGTTGGAAGTTTTAGCTCTCACTCCTGTCAGCCCGAGTCTCTGAGGGCAGACGGCGCCTAGCGCGGCCCGCGCGCCCGCAAGGCGCCCTCCCTTTGCTTCTCTTTCAAGCGGTCCGGGAGGTCGCCAAGGCTGCTGGGCTGGTGTCAGCTGGGTTCTTCTCTACAGCCCCTAGCTGGGCGCAGTCTTCCCCTCGACCTCAAGGTGGCGACTTAGGCACGTAAACAAAGCTCGGCCAAGCCTGACCGCTGGCACCCTCGCCGTTCATCCACGAAACAGTCTAGTTTCCCCGATGCTCTCGAGCGGGCTGAATTGACTGTAAAGGGACTTCCGTTTAGATGAGGAGTTCGGCCAGAATTTCAGAATACGCGTGTGCGTGCGTGTGTGTGTGTGTGTGCTCGTGCGTCCGCGCGCGCGCGTGGAGGCAGCGGGAAGTGGTGATGGGATGGAAACCCTTGGCCGAACCCGTTTGGGACGCCGCGAGCCTCCCCTCCATCACCTGAGCCTTGAGGCCGAGCGACCCAGCGGGCTGGGGCTTCGGAACCATTCTGCACCGCGAGATATCTCGGAGTGCGCAACTGGCAAGACAGAGGCTCTGGTTGCAGCCGCCAGCGGTAGAAAATTTGCTAATCTCGTTTTAGTGACACCCATAATTTATAAGTGGAGAGACCTGAAAAATAAAGCCCCCGCCGTGCTTGTGCCCTTCTTCAGGGTGCATGCCGGCTGATCTGAGTGGCAGGGGTAGTTGGGGGTGGGGAAGAGAGACACAGACAGTGAAAGAATAAACGTGCGGCAGTCACACAATCTTACCTCCGGGACGAAAGGACACGGTTCCTAGAACTGAGATTTCCATAGCCCGTCTGCATCCCAGCTGTTTTTCCCGTAGGCGCTTTCCTGCCTAACACCGCCTTCTAACTTGGACAAGGCTTGAGCTGACCCCCTCCTTTTTTCCTCCCTTTTTTTCTTTCCAGACATTCCCTAAACTCAACCCAGGGCAAATCCAGAAGTCGGTACAGTACAGAGCTTCCATTCAATCGGGGGGCGGGGGGCGGGAGGGAATCCCGTTTGCAGTTTCTCTTAGGCAGATAGAAGAAGTAGATGGTTACAGGACTTTGGCAGGGTGCGTGGGGATGGCATGGGGTGTTGGTGTCAGGGAATCGCGATTTCTCTTAGGTATTGGTGCTGCAGGTAAGGTTCCCAGATTCCAGCTGCCCTTGTGCAGAGCTGCAGTGTCGGTGAGAGTGGAGGGTGATCCGCGTCTGATTAGAGGGGAATGGAGGAGGGTGACGGGGGGAGAAATGGACCCTGCACAGGCTCCACGGACACACATTGTGTTAGTTCGTGTCTGTGCCGCTCTACGCTGCCTTTGGGAGCTTTTTGAGAAAGGTAGTATACTCTAGGCTTTTCTCCCCTTTTCATCGTCATCCCCCCACTCTCAACCCCGCCCCGCCGCCTCAATGTGTTTAAAAGAAGGGAATACCCTTCTAAAATAAGTTAAAATCTTTCTCTGACTTTCCATTTGAGATGCCAAAAGGATTAAATAAATGAAACTTTATTTGCAGAGGAGTTTATCCACAGACTCAGCGACATCTCTGGTCTTTGGCCTTATTCTAATTCATGGTGGTAATTACCCTTCGTTTCTTTAAGTGCAATAGATTTATTGCCTTAGAGACTATGCACAGTTTGATTGAATTATTCATTTTTTTTTTTCTTTGGTGTAGACTGCATCTGGGGACTCTGATGTGACGTGTAGATTTTTTTTTTTTTTTTTCAGGAACAAAGGGAATGTGGAAATGAAAGAGAGAGGGAGAGAGAGGCTGGCAGATGTAATGAGACGCGGTGAAGGTGTACGCAGACTGGCACTCCCACTCCTCCCTTCTGCTCTCACTGCAGCCCTGGGTAACTCGCAGGCTAACACAAACAGCTTTTCTCCCGCAGCCTGCCCTCTGTCACTGTAAGTACATCAGCCTTCTCTTATCAGCATGCAGATTCCAGCCACGCACTCCCTAGGCTGGCTTTGCACCTTAGACAGCAGAAGCGCATTTAAAAATTAACTTTCCTAAGCTAGGAAAGGCATGTCTGTAAAACTTATTTTTGATTTATCTTTATTTTCTTTGGAAAAAAGTTCATGCATTTTTACCACTTTTCCCCCACCTCCTTTGTGGCGGTGCTGTGCCGCTACTGTCGCTACCGCTGTGATCTTCCTAATAGAAATGACACGCAGATTCAAATGAAATTTAATGTTATTCTTTATCCACTTCAAGTCGAGGGACAATACCTTGTCCTTTTGCAGAATGACATCTTAAGGAACGCAGGACATTATTCAGTTTGCTTTTAGCTTTTGTTGCTGAAACACGAGTTCCGACCTCTTGGAGGCAGAGTCCCAGGGGCACTGTTATTTGGGAGTTCAGGTTATTTGGTTACTTCAAACTTAAATGAAGTGCGATGGGCAGCTGGAGTGTTGGTATGTTTGTTATCCCCGTTTCAGGAAACCAATTGCTAAAACTTCTCCGTACTGACTTGAAGTTTTCAACTTCTTCCCTTTTGGCTTTTACACTCTCTCATTTATCCTTCGTTTCAGTAAAAGTTCTTCTCGGTGTTTGGGAGCGATTGACATTTATGCTTGTCCAATTTATACAGTAGCTTTGAAGTCCTTCCTGAAAGAAGTTAGCGACTTTAATATGAAATCATGTAGGTCTGAATTGTCCGCCCGGATGGTGTAAGGAGTCTTTCAAAGCGGGAGTTCGAGGTTTTAATAGCCGTTATGATTTTTGCGTGGGTGTTTCAAATACTAACTTCTCAAGCAGAATTAATTGCGTTGTCCTTCCCAAGTTCAGGGGGACTTCTTTCCAGGAACCGTGCGCGCCTTTCCTTTTGCGAGTTCGCGCCTCTTCTCTGGAGGTGCGAGGCCAAAGTTAGCAAAGCCGAATTGCCTTTGCTGGTTGCGGTGCGCAGGGACATTCGGACAGCACAGAGGCAGCGACTGCTGCGGGCAGGTAAGTCAGTCCCACCCGCTCGCCCCTCCTTCCCTCCCAGCTTCCCCCGAGCTCAGCGCACTGGGTTCTTGCGCCGCATGGGGCTCCAACTGCCAGGGAATGTGAGCTTATGAGTGCCTGGATCTGGCCAAGGTGCCTGGGTGCCCTCTGCTCCTCCGGGAACTTCTCCGAGCCCGCAGGCCGGTGCGGACCAGGTAGGTGGAGAGCCCGGCACTTTAGCGGGCTGCTGCGCTCTCCGCCTCTCCCACTTCATTGGTATAGCCAGCGCCCGAGGCTTTAGAGAAAACCCTTAGCTCGCACCCCCGCCCCCAGGGCCACGTGTCACTCCATGCACAGCCTGAAGTACGGCATCGAGACCCCAAACTTTAGTTTCCTTCCTTTAGGGATCAATATTGTTACTTGCTCCGGGTTCCGCCTTATCAGTCTGCTTTGCTATCAGTTTATTAGATACAATCTAAAAGGGGTTCCTGCCGCTCCTTTTCGGAAAGTTAATCGCGGCCAGGTATTAGGGCCTTCGGTGGACGCCAGAAATCTTGATAATGTCTCCTTCCTTTCCTTCTTGCCTCCCGCTAGCGGCCTGCATCTGGTCGGCAGGGTCAGTCTTGCCCACCAGAACCCCAATTGCTCTGTGATTTAAAGAGACGGACGCGCGGTATTTGGAGAGCCAAACTTGTCGCAGCAAATTGGAGGAACCCAGTCGCCCTCCAGCCTTTCCGTCCCTGATGTTTCACCTCTCTAGGTGGCTCTTCCCTGAGGACTTGGTCTTTGAGACATAATCTACACCCCTCTTCTCTCTGCTGACATTTAGGACAGGTCCTTCAATGTTGACCTCTTTAGGCTTTGGAGAGGATTTTTGGTCGTTGTGGTTGAGTTCCGGGGCAGACAGCTGAGGAGTGCGAGGCTCTGGAACAGGCCCAACTACACTCTGACACACACAGAGGAGATCTGACACCTTTCCGGGCTGGAAACATTAGTCTGAGCTTGTCCCTTGGGCCTTAGAGGTCAAGGGGCCGGCAGGCAGTTCTGGGAGCCCTGGCCTTTAAGAGCTGCCCAGCAAGGTACCAAGGCATACCTCTCATTGACCTCCAAGCTCTGGTGCCTAGAGACAGATTTTCCAGTCCTGAAAGTCACCATGGGTGGTGGAGACACAAGATTTCTTGCTGGGGGCTAACTCTCCTCCCAAAAACGTGAAGTCAGTTTAACTCACAGTTCCCAAGCTACCAGTCTTCAAGCATTGTATTTCCTGGTGGGCTAGGAGCATATGACTATTTCTTCTGCCCCACGGATCCTAGGTGCTCATCTTCACACTTAATCTCTGCCTTTTTCTTATCTGGAGTTTATATGAAACCAACATGGAGTATACTTTAAAAAGGCAGTATATGATCGAAAGCTCAGTTTGTTCCATCTTCTGTGCTTGCATCCTGCCTCCATTTTCTTCAAAGATAATGTAATAGAGATGAGACTTTCTCCCCTTTATCTTTGATCAGTTCATCTGTGGGAGCTCTTCCTCATGCGGGCAACTTTAGATTGTCCTGAAACTTTCTGATTTCTCCAGTCAGCATTCACGACTCCTCTCTTTTGGTCCATATGTCCTTTCACAAAGTCTTTTTCGATGAAGTGTCTCAAAGTCGCCATCTCATATGAGTTTCTATACAGTAAGGATCTCTCCTTCACAAATCTCTGCAGGTTATGCTGGTGCTTCAGAACCTCTTTCCCAGCTTTTATTTTGATGTAGTTTTGACTTTCCACTGACTTCAGTTTCTCAAATCTAGTCTATTTCTTTGGGCCTGGGTTAAGGCAGGCCAACCTCACCTCGTGCATACTGCCTCTAGTTAGCCCTGTACTGCTATCAAAGCTAGTTTTCTCATCTATCTTTTATATTCTGCATCTCTACTACCTGAGACCTTATTCCCTGTCCTGGTCCTCCAGCTTTTTTTTGCACTGAGATAAAGTTTCAGGTGTCTACTTCTTTATAACATTCTGTGTCTTTCAAATCTATAAATCTACCCTACACATGACTCAAAGGGAATCTTTATTTAGGTTTTTTTTTTCTGGGGGTCGTTTATTAACATAACTTTCTACATCTGACTTAGGCATTTTTATATGTCATCCTGGGTGACTGAAACTGTTTTCATCTTCAACAACCTTTAACCTTTAATCCACCCTCTTGAAATTGTTTCTCTAAATCTTTTCCTCCACAAAGTTGAGGTAATATACATATATCACCCACGCAATCCCATATAATGAAGACTTATCCATTTAACAGTATAACAATTGTGGAATTGTTTTATTTGTTGTTGTGAAAATCTAATATTTTTTGGTGGTTTGTATGTGTCCTGTTATTTATAATAATTTGAACCCATGAACTACATAATCCATATGGCCTCCAGAACACTGCCACCTCCTGTGTGAATTGCTTTTTCTTTTCTTTTCTTTTCAATGTTTCCTCCTCCATCGTTTAAAATGTTTCTCTTCCCCTATTTGTTGAGATCCTACTAAGTGGTGTCTTTTCATCATCTCTGCTTCCTTCATCTCTTTCTTTTCTCTCTTTTGACTACTTCTCCTTTTCATTTTCCTTCATCCTTATTGTTCATCCTAACATCCACCCTTCTTGTCTTCTCCCTGGCCTGCCTGTCCTTCCCTTTCTCCGTTTGTCTTGTGGCTCGCTTTCCTGGTCCTGTTCTATCTCTTAGTACTTCTTAACATTCAGCCCATGCCTCCTTCTATCACCTAACTTTTCCAAAGCACAAGCTACCATTCCTACATTTTCCTTTACCATTTGACTTCCTCACTTTCTGCAGTTTGATCCTTTTTTTTTTTCTCTCCCAGCTGCCTACCTTTTCCATGCTACAGTTTGCCTTTCTCCTGACTCCTCCTCCCAGCAGCCCTAGCCCCAATAGAGCTCTTTTGGTCCTTTTCCCCTCAGCCTGCCTCTCCCCCACCTAGTACTTGTGCCTATTCTCCTCTGACCCCGACTCTTTCTCTTCTTTGTTTCCTTCCAGTTATCCCCTAGTAGTTGCTTCACTGCCTCTTTCCAGGCGCTTTCCCCAGTTCCAATCTCTGGTCTCGCTGGTCTCTCTGCCCTCCTCTGTCTTTGCGGCTCTCTCTTGCCTTTGCCTCCCGCTCTCCCCTCCTTCTTCCCCCGGCCCGCCCTCCTCCCTCCCAGCTTCTCTGCCTGGCTCGCTGCCTCCCTCGCCTCTTGTCTCATCTTGCCTGTGTTGTCTGGGAGGGGAGCCCTGCCTCCTCTCCCTCGCTCAGATCAATGCCCTGGCCACTCACTTTCTGATGTTGCACGACGGGAAATGCTTTGAATACTTACGACATGGCCGCTCACACTGATTGCCAAGATTGACAGCACTAACCATCGCCTTCACTTGTTCCAGGGTGAAGCCCCTAGTCACCCCGCTCCGCGCGCACCTCCTGGCACCCCGGCGGCAAACTTCTGCCGCTCTGCACTGCCCCCGCCCGGGGCGGGACACCCCCGCAGACCTGAGTTAACGGGCTACGCCGGCCGCGGCGCTGGGGGGTTCTGTTCCCTTGCTTCCCGGACTGTGCCAATTGACCTAGCACCGACTCCCCTTACTTTTAATTTTTTTATTTGTATCTTTCCCTTTTTCTTTAATGCCATTTACTCCTGCGGCGCAGCGCACAAGGAGCCCTCCCGCGCGGTACCATCCTGGAGCCCGCCCAGGTAACCGGGACGGAGCGAGCGATCTCGAGAGAGAGGGAGGCAGAGCCAGGGCGCGCGGCCCGCTGTGAGCTACCTGTTGGGGCGCCGGAGGGGGCAGGGGGCAGGAGCTCAGGGCCTGGCCGCAGTCCCCCGGCGTCTTCCGCTCCTGCCCTTCCGGGCACTCCAGGGTTAGTTTCTGTGAGCTGGGACCGAGGGGCTGGGGCAGGACAGGCAGAGGGACGAGAGCCGAGCGAGCGGAGCCCTGAGAGGGCGCGGGTGGTTGGGAGCCGCGGCTGCCGGGCCGGGGAGGGTTTGCGTACTTGGCTGGGGAGGGGAAAGGAGGAGGAGGAGCGGGAGGAGGGCGCTCCGAGGGGCCGACGCGGAGGGGGAGTGGAGGAGAGAAAGGGGCCCGGGCGCCCGCCGCTCGCTGGTGGACGCGCTTGATCCCGAGGATGCGTCCCCCTCTTGGAGAGTTGCGCCTGGTTCCGGAGTGACAGATCTGCGTGGCAGGCGTCTGTTTTTCTCCCCTTCACCTCCCCTCCAAAATATCCACTCTGAGAAAACACATGTTGTAGCCGTAGATAACTGTGCGTAGGACACTAAGGCAAAAGGGCAGGGACAGGGACACAACGCAACCTTTGACAACAGAAAGCTGTTATCGCCATCCTAAGTATTCGTCGGGAAATCTGTCTGCCCTCTCGGCCCACCTCACTCCTGCACCTCTGCCTCCCCGCATAGATATTCTAATCTATATAATTGGGAATGATGTGAAAAAGAAGTCAGGTGGCTTAGAGAATGAATTTGTAAGTCTCCGTGAAGTTTGAGGTAGGTATTTCATTGAAGTTCGCGCAAGTGTGTGATAGAGGAAGCTTGTGTGGCTGCGTGTGTAGTCATCCCCCCTTGTTCTGTGAAAGCAAACGCGTGTCGGCTTTGAAGGTTCAGATGGGACCGCTGGGCGGTAATGCCCTCCATGCCCACAAGAGGGCAACATCCCGAGGGCTTTGTGAGCGCTGTATCTCTTGTTACCGCTGCAGGCTTGGGTTTAGAGAAAGTTATACTGAAACTTTTAAAAAACTGATATCACATCTTATTTCGCGATACTAAAAAAAGAAAGATATAAAGGAAAAAAAAAAAAGAGGGAAGCGAAGAAAGAAGAGAGAAAGAGAAAGGCAGGTAGCCAGTCTACCCCGGGAGAGCCCTAGTCACACCGAGACTAGGGGGAGGGCTGTTTTAATTGTGGGTTTGGCCGACTGACGACTGGAGTGCCCTCCTCGGCTGTCTTAGTTGTAGCCGGAGGTCATGTAAATCGACCTTAAAAGAATGCATAAGCCATAAATTAAAATAAACCCTCATCCAAGGGCTGATCCATAAGTAGACAATATTCAACCTGGACAAAACGGGCTTCCCTTGCGAGCCGACCTAAACCGCATCCCCCAAAGAATAGAGACTAAATGCAAAGTAAGTTTCCTAGCAAATATTTTGTTTTCTTGAAAAGTGTTGGGTTGATTCGCTATGTGACTGCGACGCCACCGTGTTCGGAGCGCTTCAATGTCAGCCAGGCTCTGGGTGCGGGAGGTCGGGAGGACCCGCTGAGCTTCTGGGCTTCTTAATGCTACCCCCACCCCACCCCCATTTCGATTTGGAAACTTAGGATGTTTGTGGGGTTGACACTGGTCGAGGGCGGGCGGGAGTCGAGGATCTCCGCCGCTCTCTCCCCGGAATGAAGTTTACTCGGAGGAGTTCATAAAGAAAACCCGGGTCGCTAGAAAACGCTTGCGCTCCCTCCTCCCACCCTCACCCCACCGCCGCTCCGCCGCAACTTCCCGGGACACCGCTCGAGTTGCCTCCAGCTCCCTCCGCTTGTCTCCCTTCCTTTCCCCTTTCCCCGTTTTTGGACAGTACTTTTTAATGATCTTTTCAGGAATAAACAAACCGAATTCCAAGCCTATCCGAAATCCAAGTGCTAACTGATCTGTGGTCCTCTTTACTCTGGCCGCTAGGGCAGTGGTGCCTGACCTGGCGGGAGCGGGGGCGAGGGGTAGCTCAGCCCCGCCTGGCGCGGACTTCGCCACGGAGTCAGCCGGCGGAGCGCACCGTCGCCGGCTCGTTTCTTTCCCGCCCCGCGTCCCTGAGCCCAGCCGGCGCCCTCCGTCCTTCTCGGCGCCCTGCCGGGGCCCCGCCACCCGCCGCTCCTCTGCAGCCCGGGCCGCGGTCCGCTGCTCCCGGGCTCGGCCCAGGGCAGGGGGCGGTGCTGCCACCCGCCCCGGGGCCCAGCCGGAGCCCTGGCGCTCCCGCGGGAGCTGCTTTCTTCCTTCTCCCTTAAAGGGCCGGGCAGAGAAGGGAAAGGGCTTGTGCAAAGGCTGCTGGGGTTGTACTCCGACGCCGGGAGGAGCGGCCCGGGGCTGCTGAGGACAGATTAGCTCTGTGCCCGGCTGCTTCCCGGGCGCTCCGCAGAGCTTTAAGATAAAAAGAATTGGTGTGTTCGGAGCAGATAAAAGGTGGCTGTCGCCAGCCTGTTTTGAGTTTTATTTACGCTCTCTTAGATTGACCAAGTTTGAAAACGTTGTTTTATGTGAATTGTCAGATATTGAATGCCGCCCCTATTTGGGGACTAAAAATAAGTCTTCCACTGAACTGGCGGGGCTGGGCTGTTAGCGAGATGGGCTGTCTTGGGCTGCTTTTATGTGTGAGACTCTGTGAGGGCCGCGCTTGAAGTTTAGGGCTAGAGGTGGCCCGAAGCCGTCCTTGTGGCAAACTGGGCTGGGCTCCGGACCTCCCGCTGCACTGTCAATGGGCGCTCGGATGACGTCTGTGTCCCGGGCGCCGGTGCTAGCCCCGTACTCCGGCGGCCAAATGGCCCTGGCTGGAGGGCCCAACCAGCAACCCAGGGGAGTAGAGATGAGAGAGGGCCCGTCTACTCCCGCCCACCAGGGTCTTCTCTCTCCTGCCCTTTCTAGTCACATGCCGAGGTTTTTCCCCGGGTCCCGAGGAGAACAGACACAGCCCCGCCCAGTCTATTTCTAGGAGGTGGGTTTGTTGAATAAAAAAGGTCAAGTGGTCAGGTCTGCGAGCTAGTCCATGGCTAGGGGGGACAGGACGGACACCTGGCAAGGCCTGCCCTGCCTGTCCCCCCAACCCAGGCCGGCCCGCCCGCCCACGGCTGGCCTCCGTAGGCCACATTCTTGCGCTAAGTTCGTGAGGCTGTGGGAAAAGCAATCCTGAACCGGCCAAGGGCCGGCGAAGCTGATCCCGCAATGGCATTTTGTTTTGAACAGTTGCTGGGGTTGACGTTTCCTCATAAGGTAAGGTGTCACTGGACAGTCGGTTGCCCAAATGTCACATGTATAATTAGCCTGCGCACTCAGCACCTCTTCCCTGAGGCCCGCAGGCACGGGCTTGGCCGACCCGGTCCGCTCAGCTCCGTTCTGGGTTCCAGGATTCCCGAGGGAGGGCTGAACCGGCCAGGGCAGCCTCGGGAGGCCGTGGCAGAGAAGACTGACGGTGTAGCCTTGTCTTGGATTTTTAAAATATTTTCTTTTCTTCTCTTCCTATTTTATCTTCTTGTTTTTCGGCTGTTGAGGAACTATTGGTAATAGGGGTACTGGACACCAGGATAGAGTACAGACTGAATGGGAAAAGGAGATGCAGAGAAAATCTGGCAACATACCTATTCTTCACACCCCACCCATGGGGGAGGGCTGCTAGTGGCCCTCTGCACCAACGCAGTAAGACCATCCCAGGCTTGGCACTGTGTGTCCTGGCTTGGATAGGGACTTCAGGCTTCTAGGTTGGATTGTTCACCTGTGTCTGTGCTCCCTCTCACCCCCACTCCCACAGGTCTCTCAGAAGTTAGTGTCTGTGCTCTGATTGCAGCTTCTGGTTACCCGCTCCAGGCCTAGCCACTTGGGGCTGCTAGTGATCACTGTGGGAAAGCCTGGGCAGATCTGCTGTCTTTCCCTGTCTCACTCTGGTTCAGCCTGGGGTTCTTAGGAGCAGTGCCTTGTTGTTGCTTGAGCTTCCTGCCTAGCTTCCTAGATCCCAGTGTCAGGTCTGCTTTAGCCTGCACTCTCTGGCAGAGACCAGATTTCTGCAGCCGTGAACATGACTTTCCCTCTGTCACCCTGTGCAGTTACCGTGGAATTCAACACTTAACATTAGGCGCTTGCATCAATCTTCCTCCTCCCCTTGTTTCTAGGCCACTCAGATGTGCCTGTTACCTACTAGAAGATTCTTTTTTATTTCAAAACAAACAAACAAGTAAACATCCTAAATCTTTCACAAGTTTAGTGGGACAAGATTAGCTTTTCTTTTCTTTTTTTTTCTTTCTTTATTTGAGACGGAGTCTGGCTCTGTCGCCCAGGCTGGAGTGCAATGGCATGATCTTGGCTCACTGTAACCTCCGCCTCCTGGGTTCAAGCGATTCTTTGCCTCAGGCTCTGGAGTAGCTAGGATTACAGGCACACGCCACCACGCCTGGCTAATTTTTGTATTTTTGTAGAGATGGGTTTCACCATGTTGGCCAGGCTGGTCTTGAACTAATGACCTCAGGTGATCCGTCTGCCTCAGCCTCCCAAAGTGCTGGGATTACAGGCATGAGCAGTCGTGCCCTGCCCAGGGTTAGCTTTTCTATGGCAGCAAAAGTGTACCTTTTTTGGTGGGAAATGGGGACACAGTTTATTAAGTTGCATTTGCTTTTCATTGAACTGATAAAATATTTCATTTTCTCATAACAGGAGAAAGTTATGACTGATTTAGGTATCTTCTGTGCAGTTTTGAAAGTTCCTTTTTGAATACACATATGTGAGCACATGGGCAGTAGGCCAAATGACAAGTAGATTGTTTTCCTTCTACATTTTTGAAAACTTCATAAATCAAGAGAAATTGTCCCTATTAAAAAAAAGCAAACAGCCAAAAAACAAGTGTTTCAAACTCTGAAAGCAAGTGAGCATCACAATTATTAGGTCTAGTTTAAGACTAAAGATAGTAAGTGACCAGGATCCGCATATCAAGTACCAGGGCATTAATTCCACAGACATACTGACATCCTCTGTTGCTTTTCTCATGTACTACCAACACCTCCTTTCTTTTCTCTTCTCCACCATATTCCTTCAGTTATAGTGGCAAAACTAGATAGCTTTTTATTTATTGTTTATTCTGTTTATTGTTGCTTTTATTTGATGTTTTGGAAGTCATGAGAAGGAACATCCTCTTGGTGTGTATGTATTTTTTAAAATGCACAAAAAATTGAGTTCTTTATTATGGAGCATGATATAAATTCCTATAATAGTATATTGTATCACTACAATACAACATTATATTATAAAGATAAATATAAAAATATTAATAAAACAGTATCAAGTACCTATACCTTACGCTGATTCTATAATGGATTTGGTAACTGAATGCCTAGAAGAAATGAGATTAAGTAGGAAAATTATATTGTCTGTTGGGCATTTTTTCAATAGTAGCAGAAAACAACAGATATTTTTCATTTTAAGGGAAAAGCATATATGTACAATATGTTAACATAACTGGCAAATCTTTCTTTTATAATGCTCTAAAATATATTACTGTAAAAATGATAAATTTTGATGGCATTATTGAGATTTTATGTCTGTTTCTATTTGACCTCTTTTAGGAATTATTTAGTTATTGGTCACTGATGAAATTGCTACACATATCTATCTTATATTGAACGTATCAGTGACTTTCAAATAATTTTCTTTCAATTAGTACAATAGGTATTGGAATAAATGAATTTCTTTTGAAAATGATAACATACATTGGCTTTAACCCCTACTTTTAATATTTTCTATGCTTTTCTGTTTTGTTTGGTTATGTATCTCTTTCCATGTTTGAAAGCATTCTCTTGTTAGTGAGAGAATTCATACATATATATACATACATATATATATTTTTCACTATTTACAAACAACTTTCTATGAGAGTATAGAATAGTACAACAAAAATTTTGGTTTATCTAAGAGCTATTTATTTTAATATAGTTTAGGGATGCATATATATCAACTGATGTTTTTCAAGTCAAGTGAAACATTCCATCAAGCTAATGTGTCTGAGAATACCATATCAGGCACAGACAGGTACTAGAAATGATAAAACACAGATAACTTACAGTAAGATATTTTGCAGATGGGATGTATTATCTGCTCTTATGAGGTTAGATGGGCCATATTACCATTAAAAAATTAATCAAGTTATTTCACAATTATCAAGTTATATAGGTATGTGAGGTTTAATGATAACAGATTTTATTATAGAAATCTGATAAAAATGAACATTCACTGCTGTTTAGAGGAAGAAATGGACTATCTTTGGGTTTGGATTGCTTCTTAAGAAACATGCCTCTCCTCTATTATTTTTTCTAATAAGGAAAATAATGTATTAGAACAGTTTATGTATTAATCCTGAGTGTACATTTTCTACTGATTATGCCCTGAATCTCAATATTCAAGTAAAAAAACCTAGTGCTCCTATATAGTGTAGGAAAAGCAATTTTTATTAATGTAAGCCCATTTTAAATGTGTAGCATATCCTTTTGGCTTGAAGTTTTTCAAATGTGATCCCATACTCATTGTTTTGGTGAGCATTGTATCAGAAACTCTCACCATATTTTCATTATATATTCATTATTTATTCACAGGAAAGTGTTTTTATTTTCCTTGTTCTGTGGAAAAGGGTAAAAGTGTTTCAGTTAATTATTTTGTTTAGACATTTAAATAAACTGGAAATAGGAAATAGTTCAAAATTTGTAAACATTAGGTTTTGAATAGAGCTTTTCAATTTTTAAGTATTCTTGTAATAGTTTGGATAGAAATTATTCAGTTGAAGAGTGTGGGTGGAGGGTGAAATGGAAATAATTTAAATCTACTGCAGACCCTCTCCAGCTCCAAAACGAGTATGGTCTGTTTTCCTGCAATCTGTGGTAGTCTTAAAAAAGGGGAACATGAAACCCTAAAACCTCAGAGAAGCAGTATCGATTCAGTTCCTAACTGCAAATCCTTCATATCTTTGCTCAAAATATCCAACTTTACACCAATATTAGCCATTCTTTTTATAGTGATACCATGCTTAGTAAAAAACTTCTAAGCACTGAGGTCAGGTGTTGAGATTGGATTCTAGTTTATTTTTTATGAATCAGATAAAGATTTCTGTGCATGAGACCATATGTGAAGATGAGAGAACAAGAACATTTCCATATCAAAGGCAATATATCTGAAGCTGCATGGTAATTAAAATGCAGTGGTTTGGACTCTGTGCACTAGCACTTAAGCAGAGCATTGCTGGGACCTTGTGCATCATGCAGGCGGTTGCCTCTTGCATACTTCTTGAAATACACTTATAATTTTGTACAAACATTTATGCCAGTCCACACTTTGCTGTGGATAATTTGTATTTCATCCAAACCATTCAAAGTAGAAGTTATTTTTTGAGCTACCCCCTCATTATGGCTTTTGTGCCTCAACTATTTTTATTCTTCTTGTTTGTATTTCTTTTTACCAGAATGATGGCTTGTTTATATTCAGAATCTCTTCTTGCTCCTCTAAGACCCCTAATATATCACTCATATTTTATTATTCACTCAAAAAACTTTCATTTTTAGGAAAGATGTGAGTTATTTTCTGAGGTTAATTGTAGATGCTGTAATCTATTATAAACTAACAAACCACATTAAAAATCAACTGCCTACTTATTTCTACTTTATAATGCTAATATATTTAGTAATCCTCACAAATTTGCACAATACATATATTGGAAAACATCCTTTTTTAAATACTTAAAGAAAAATTCTGATATGTGTCTTTTCATTTAAATGGCATGAAAATGTGTAGTGGCGTTCTCTTTCATGATACTTCAAGTGAACAACAATCATTTGAAACTATAGAAATCTTTATATTTATCTAAAGAGTTATCTCTTTCCATTTATAGGGGGGTGTTTGATTTTATTTATCAAGAACTGAGTTAATATTTTAGCCTGTAACTATTTGGGGATAAAATAGTGAAATGCAAAATCTAACAATTGGTAGTCCTGTGTTGTATATATTTTAGAAATTTTTGCATCTTTGATGACCAACTTCAATTTGCTGCTCTGTAATCTACTGGCTTTTCTATTTCTGTATTTGCTCTCTTTCTACGAACATTTTGTTGTGGTGTGTGTGGCGAGGAATTCGTTGATGTATTTTATTTACTAAGCTCCCATGGTCTATAAAGACTTCTAAATATTTCTTTGGATTGAAGCACCATGTATTAAAGAAGCCTAAAAGTGATATTATTAAATCCTTTAAGAGTTTTGTATGTTTTAACTATTTTGAATCATATTACTTAAGTATATTGGTTTGATGCTCTTCAATGATGATATGCATAAATAGGCATAATAAATATAAGATAAATTCAAAGCGCACTGTATGATGTGCATATTAGTGTGTATACAAACATTCTATGTCTCTCAGTTCTCTCTTGATCTCTTTCTTCTCAGAAAAATCTCCCACGATAACCCTTGAAATGATCTGTTATCCTTGCTACCTTCAATAATTTGTTGTTTCCAGTCATCTTAAAGAGATGAATTGTCCATCTTTAATATATCCATTCACATGTAAAAAGGGACTTTATGCTGTTTGTGATTTTGACTTCACCGAGCACAATTTCTTTGCTTCTTTGAAAAGTGGTTCTTTAAAATTAGACAAAGAAAATTAAAGATGCTTCACTTTCCAAGGCTACACAAGCCCAATATGTAGAAAAAAGAAAATGCAACAGATTTTTTTTTTTTTTTTAAAGAGCATACTCATTCTTAGGCATGGTTGCATATGCTACATTTTATACTTTACAAATAGGTCATTGAATAACATGAAGACTTACTAAGTTCTAGACACCCTGAAGAGCATTTTTGAAACTGTGAGTCTTTACTTTTAAAGGATTTTCTCTTCTTCTGAAGATTTTCTTAGTTGGTAGGTGGAGAAACTTAGGTGTGGTTGTCTTGATACTAAGCAAGTTATTGACAGAACTGAATAAGAATGCTCCCAGCTAAGAGAGAGTAGTTCATTGTAATTTCTTGGGGAGGAATATTGAAGGTCAGGAAAATTTTTATTTTCTCAGAAATAATTTTCAACTAGGTCCATGGGCATTGAACCTTCTGTGTATGAGAAGTCAGCTCCTCTCCTCCCCATATATCCATGGTATAATCTCTAAGCCTCAGTTTCCTTATCTATAAAATGGGAATAATAATAATAATATCTACATCATAGGGTTGTTTTGAGGATTAAATGAGATAAACTAATTAAAGCACTAAGCCGAGGGATTGGTATAAAATAAACATTTAATACATGTTATTTGTTATGGTTGAAGTGGTTCTACACTTACAATTATCTGGATCTGGCTTCCCATTCCAGCTTTACTACATAATTGCTATGTAATCTTTGGGAAGTTACATAACTTGCTTCTTTTCCTCTTATGTAAAATAGAAATAGCAATATAGGTTCTTAACTTTCTTTCCTTGAAAGGAGAATTAATCTATGGTCTGGAAGATTTAGGATAGAGTAATGACTAAATGTAGAGTTTACATGTTCAACTTCTCAAATTTGATAAAACTACAATTCTAAGGCCTAGAAGAGAGTTTGAAAGGTCATTTCATTTGTCATTGCCATATAGTATTGATCATTCTTTCTCCATTCTAATCAGTTAAGAAGTTCTCTTTATTTTGAAAGCCTGCCAAAAGGGGATTTTATAATCTTTGGTTATATATATCAATGATTAACAGCAGAGATTTCTTTGTGTCAAATATACCCATCTCAATCTGTTTTCTCTTGCTTTCATTTTAAGAAAAAATGAAAGCAGACATTCTTCTTCACTTGAATGATAGACCTATATGTGTGAAGAGCAAAATTAAACTTCCAATTTTGATTTTTGGAAGATTTTCTTTTGTTTTATTTGCTAAACTAGTTGTGTGACCTTGGAAAAGTAATGCAACCTCTACAAATCTCAATTTTCTAATTTTAAAAATGGGGATGGTGATATAATTTATTCCATGGTTTGTTAGAAAGATTAAGTTTGAAGATACTATATATATACACATATATATACATATAAGTGAGTAGAACAGTTTTGGATAACTGTGTTAGGATAAATTGACAATAGTTATATGATCAGTACAAGAACCATGGCATGAGAAAGCCTCTTATTTTCTCTTGTATTTATAGTACTCGTCAGGCTTTAAAGTGCTTTCATATTCATTGCCTCACTCAATAAAAGGTATGTGGAGTAGATAAACTTACCAGCCATACTAATTTTCTACTTGATATGAATCAATGTTTCAATTGGGTTTTGCTTCAGGATATTATTTACTTCGAACAAAGCTTGTATGTCATAAGTTAGAACTGGCTTTTTTGGCCCTCTTATTTCCCAATCTCTTTTGAGGTAATGTCAGTGCTCATTTATTGTATTTTCATACTTACTTCCAGAGCCAAATTATTGCTGCATTTCCCATACACCAATGGAAAAGAATAATATCATGCTGATCAGAAGCATTAAATATCAGTTCTATATGTCTTTGATTAATACAAATTAGAAAATTATGTAACAATAAGTGTGGCAAGTTTGATAGAAAACACTCTTTCAAAATATGAGGTTCATTAATAAAAGAATCCTTGATGGTGAAAAGGTTGAGAAGAACTTGATTACATAATTTCAAAGATGAAAATGCATGGTACTAATGAAGAGGTATAGATATAGGTGATTCTGTACAGTGTGCTTGCTAATTACTATCATGGCATTATGTATAAGAGCAGAAGTACCTATGTCAGGGAAAGCTTCTAGTAGGAGATGGCCTTTGATCTGTGATTTAAAGGATGATGAGGAATTGGCTTTAGGTAACATCCTAAAGAGAACTGAACATGGGGGAACATTTGACAGTATAACTAGCTTTTCTGTAGATCTGACACTGAAATGTCATGGACATGTTTCTTTGTGATTCCTAGAAAGGCTGTGTCTGTCATGAATGTGATATGGACATAAGCCAGCAGCTTAGCTACTGCACTTCTCTTTCTTAGCTCAGTTTTGTGGTCAGGAACATTGTGAGTGCGTTTTAAGGTACAGAGGAATCTTTCAAATTATTACTTTCCTTCAAATACGTCAACTAGGTATGAAAATTACAGTAAGTGGCTTATTAATATATGAACTGATGATCAGGGCTGTGATAAAATCTTGTATCTTACACTGTAATACACTTTTAGAAAATGGACAAGCAAGATCTTAAAGAAAGAGCTGTGTCTGAAAGCTTTTAGATCTAGGTGTTATTTCCGTTTTGCTTATGTGATGCAGCTCTTTAGGTACCTCATATTTATAATTAAGTTTTTCTAATGGCAAAGTGGGCATATATCGTAACTTCTTTTTTATTGAGAGATAATGTGAAAATAAATTAATCCTCAGAGTGGTTATTTGAGGTTTTTGGAAGAAATACAAATTATAATTATACAATGATAATGATGAATAGTAGTAGTGGCAGAAGCAGCAGTAGCAGCAGTAAACTCTCTTTACTCCTGATAACCTTCCAATAGGGATGATAAATCCACTTATTAGGTTTTGTTTTTTCAATCTTTTGTTTCTGTTTTAAGAGATGGGGTCTTGCTCTGTTGTCTAGGCTGGAATACAGTGGTGCAATCATGGTTCATTGAAGCCATTCCTGGCCTTAAGCAATTTTCTTGCCTCAGCCTCCTGAGTAGCTGCGACTACAGAAGCCCATCACCATACCTGGCTAATTTTTTTTTTTTTTTTTGGTAGAGGTGGTATCTCACCAGGCTAGTCTTGAACTTCTGGCCTCAAGTGCTCCTCCTGCCTTGGCCTTCCAAAATGATAGATTATCGCTTTGGAATTAGGAGCCATCATGCCCACCTAATTTTGTAATCTGGAAACTCATGTTTTCTAATAACTTCTGAATGCCTTTTCTCTGAGCCAGCAGGCCTTTTATATTTCTAGTTTGGAAGCTCTCTGGTGTTTAATAACTTGTTTCTCCAAGTTAAACACACTTACTGAGTTTTGCGGCTTATATGACTGCGACATAATCACTTTCTGAAAAGGAATTGGTGGTCTCATAGGCTAGAGGAGCTATGGCCGTGGTCTACAATGGCTTTAACCTATTTTCCTCACCACCGCTTTGGCATCCTGGAGACTTGCATTGTTGGTAATGGCATAAAAAAAAATGATGAAATCTCTAGATTAAAAAGAAAGGTTCTGAAATTTAGTAAATGAGGGGGAAAAGTATGTGAAAGTTATAGAAAACAGTTTAAAAACATCCTCTTAGTCATATTAAATTAGTTATGATGCTAAAAGCGTCATATTTAAAGAACGTCTTCCTTTAAGGTTTTCAGTTAAGTTCCTTAATAAGAACCCAAAACCAGGCTGGGCACGGTGGCTCACGCCTGTAATCCCAGCACTTTGGGTGGCCGAGGCGGGCAGATCATGAGGTCAGGAGATCGAGATCATCCTGGCTAACGCGGTGAAACCCCGTCTCTACTAAAAAATACAAAAAATTAGCCCGGCGTGGTGGCGGGGGCTGTAGTCCCAGCTATTCGGGAGGCTGAGACAGGAGAATGGCGTGAACCCGGGAGGAGGAGCTTGCAGTGAGCAGAGATCACGCCACTGCACTACAGCCTGGGAGACACAGAGACACAGCGAGACTCCGTCTCAAAAAAGAAAAAAGCAAAACCAAAAGAAAATAAAATGGAAATAATATAGCAGCTGAACAAACTTTAAATAACTTGGAAAACAGCATATTAATCAATTGAATCTAAGGAACATTTTTTACCCTTGACTCTGGAGACTTAAATATATAAGGAAGGAAAATTTTATTGTTTTAAAATTTCTTTTTTTTTTTGAGACGGAGTCTCGCTCTGCTGCCCAGGCTGGAGTGCAGTGGCCGGATCTCAGCTCACTGCAAGCTCCGCCTCCTGGGTTTACGCCATTCTCCTGCCTCAGCCTCCCAAGTAGCTGGGACTACAGGCGCCCGCCTTGTCGCCCGGCTAGTTTTTTGTATTTTTTAGTAGAGACGGGGTTTCACCGTGTTAGCCAGGATGGTCTCGATCTCCTGACCTCGTGATCCGCCCGTCTCGGCCTCCCAAAGTGCTGGGATTACAGGCTTGAGCCACCGCGCCCGGCCTGTTTTAAAATTTCTTAGCTGTAGTCTTTTCCTACTATAACGATGCACAATTGAAGTAGATATATTAGATATATTGAGGTTTAAAAAAGGATTTTAACCTTGGAACCCCTAACGGCATTTTTAAATAGATTGTCAGCTTTTTGATATCAGATTCTTTAAATGTTTACAGATAACAATAAGCCCAGAGAATGCGTCCACTTGTAGTTTTTGTATAGGTTTGTGTAATTTTACAGTTATGCTAATGTGGGCTCATGTACACTGAATACTTTTGACTTTTGTGTATGGCATTTTGCAACAGGCATATCTTCTCTGAGGTATAAATATTCATATATATA
>NW_016805759.1:589544-602100 GCF_001698545.2 Rhinopithecus bieti
GAGGTATAAATATTCATATATATATATATATATATATATATATATATGTATATATAAACAACCTGTGTTGGGTAGGACTAGTGAACTTAGAGACTCATATTCTTATGTTAAGCATGACAGGGAAACAATGAGAAACAGCCTGACTTTTAATTATGACACCTTGGGCCGTTTTCCAAACCATTCATAGTTAGCTGTGTCTTAGTTGTGAAGTTTTGTGTTTGATTTCCTTGTTATGTCCACATGGAAAGCTCGTCAATGTTATCAGGAGCCATGTAAATAGAGAGTATATAAAAAGTATACTCCTTTATATTGTACATGAATTTTTTCTTTTTTAATTGTGAATTTATTTGTATAAAACAATACTGTTTTAGGTGTTAAGAGCTTGGGCTTTTGAATCAGCACACCCGGGATCAAATTTTGTTCTACCATTTACAATTTATTTGTTCTCTCTGAATCTATTTCCTTAAGTGTTAAATGAGAATATTAATGCCTTCTTCCTAGGATATTGTGAGGGTTGAGGAGATGATGTGCGTAAAACACTTGGTACCTTGTTTGGTTCATAATAAGTGCTTGGTTGTTATTTTTCTATGAAAGTCTGATTACAGTACAAAAATATCATTTTGTGCCCTTTGCATTCATTTTCATATTGAAAGAAAATGGTATAATTAAATACTTGAGAAGAAACTTCTAAGGTATATGGTGAGCATTCTGATTTTTTTTTTTTTCTAAAGGTGGATTTTGATTTGTTTCACGTTCTTCCCATCATTTATATAAGCAGGAATACTTACTCATTTTAAAGATGATGAAGGCCAAAGACACAATATAGAAATCCATGGCCTTGGTGTCTTTACTTTTATACTGTGTTCAAAGCTGACCATCATCATCTGTGACCCTCAAAATCTATCCCTGTTTATAAAGAGTATTCCATTACTCATTTGTCATGGCTCACCCTGAGTAAAGAAGGATGTTGGTAAGATGGCTGGCACTCCCCTATTTCCTTGACTCCTTGTCACTTGTTCTTATCAGCTCTATTTAATGTGCTTTAAACCTATCCCTTGAAGTTTTAATTTAATTTAATTTTTCATTTCTGTGTGTTCAAATGATTTTTTTCAAATTGGTGATGTAATCTTTATAGACAGATATAGAAATATCTATATGTGCTTTATGCTTATCTTTTATTTCTTTAACTTATTTATTTTAAAATTGCTTGCTGATAACTCCAGTATTTATTATTTCATTACTGAGAGCCATAGCTGGTCTCAGATTTTTCTTAAGATTCTTGCTCAAGGCACCTTATTTTTTTTCTCTTATGCTTAGCTGTTTTGTTTTGTTTTTATTTCAATGAGCTGATAGTGTTGCAGGGATTCTCTGAGTCCTAGAATGAAGAGGAACTCTTGTAGAGAGGATTTCCATTAGCCTTGCCACATTCTTTTGCATTTCCTTAGTACTACTTTCACATCTTTGGGCTGTTCTTCTTTTTTGATTTGTATATATGCTAGTTTCTTTTCTGATTTGTATATACCTAGTTTATTGGCAATTTAAATGCCAATAAAATAGGACATTTATATTAATGTTCTTTACATTTTATGAGGCTGTGCTTATATAGTTATTAATTTTGCTCATTTAACAAGTTTATATATGAGATAATTTAAAACACAGATATGATTTTATTAAATTTAGTAAGGAAGGTGTTAAACTATCTGGTCATTCTAACTTGTCCCAAATGAGCTGTCTATTTAATATATGTATTTAAGTAATATGTATATTACTAGTGCATCTTAAAAGTAAATACCTTTGATAATTAATAAAATGCTTGTTTCAGTGTTATCATGTAGTAACCTATAGCTGGTATCTTCCCTGATTGATTGGAGTGAATGTAGGAAACATTTTCAGTACCTGAGGTTCAACGGTCATAACTTGGGATATTCATGGAGAGGAAATGGAGATCTTAAGCATTCTAGATAGCCTAAATGCAGCTGGAGAATATTGCTGGTAAGGTTAAGTCTGGAAGAATTCCTCTGGCAAGACAATATTAAGGTTTGTTTGGGAGAACTTCTGACAGAATAGTGGTTGCCACATTTTGAATAGAGCGCACCCTTAGCAAAACGCTCAGGACAACCACTTCACCAGTGGGTTCACTTCCTTAGTTTTCCTAAAAAATTATTTTTTCTTAAAAAAGGAAGTTATTGTTGAGATGGTATCTTTCCTGGTACATATTTAAATGGCTCACTAAAAATTAGCACTTTGCGTATCAAATATAAACTGAGGCGTGTTGAGAAATATGTACATTCATTCATCTGAAAAGCAAGCATCCTACATGACATTTCTTTTGGCAAATCTGCAGCCAAGTTTTCTATGTCTTTCAACATTTTGGCAGTACCAACTATACAATGCCAGAAGACATCATTCACACTGCATTCTAGGTAAATGGTGACTCCAGAGTTTTGCATTACACAGCACTGATTTTTAGTTAAGGGAATGAATTTAAGTTTGTTGTCATGTTATTTTTTGTGTATTATTTTAACCTTTTTTTTTATAGCAGCAGGAAGAACAAGTGCTCTTCTGATAGCATGCAGCTTTTTATCTTTTATAAAAGAACTTCAAAGAGGTTTCAAAACATTTAACTTTATGTTTGGTGAAATTTTGTAAAGTACTGATTGAGCATTGTATGATTTTAAACATTGTTGGAAAAATTGCAGCAATATACATTTATATCGATGTGCTTAGTATTTAAATGTCTTGCTGATTGTAAAGGGTTCATATTGTTTAACATCTGAAAGTACAATAGGGCAAAGTATACTGTTAATGATACTAGATATAAATCTCTATCTCAAATTGTATTCTTGATGATAAAACAAATTTTGGCCTATTTTTTGTGAGATATGCATGGATCATCATTGTTTCTGTCCTGTAATGTGCCTGCTATTGAGCTACTACTACTAGTACAAATGTCAGCTTGGTCACAGTCTTGTTATCATTAAGGCCTACATTATTAATATTATCCTTAAGCTATAGTTTTTTTGGAAGAATCATTTTAAACCACTTGGACATTTGTTCAGGGTTAATGTAGTCAACAACTAGATTAAATTATTTACAACCATTCTTCTTTACCCAGGATACTTCTGATATTGGGTGTTGCACATTAAGACATATAGACTCAATCTGTCAATCTGTATTTAAATCTAGGTAAGCATTAGTTTTTCTTACATTTAAAATAAATAAATATACCACAGTATATTTATGTAGTATACTCCTAGGATGTACGTACGCGCTTTGGAGACTACTGAAATAGAAAAGAGTGGGAAAGAGAGGTGAGGGCATGGTGAGTCAAGGAGGAGATGCATGGTCTCCAGATGACACTCTTCTGGGACAGAGTCCCTCTGAAGAATGTAGCCATAACTGGAAACCTGGGACAGGAAGTGGAACTACAGATTGATCAGTGTTGAGGTTCAGGAAGCAGTAGTATGGTATTTTTTTTTTTTTTTCTTGGGAGGGAATTGGTCTCACTCTGTCACCAAGGCTGGAATGCAGTGGCTCGATCATAGCTCACTCAGCCTCAAACTCCTGGGCTCAAGTGATCCTCCTGCCTCAGCCTCCCAAAGTGCTGGGATTATAGGCCACCAATGCTGTGCTAATTTTTTAATTTTTAAAAAAGAGACAGTGTCTTGCTATGATGCCCAGGCTGGTGTTGAACTCCTGACCTCAAGTAATCCTCCTGCTTCAGCCTCCCAAAATGCTGGGATTATAGGCTTAAGCCATGGTGCCTGGCCTAGTGTGACATTTTTAATATGAGAGAGGAAGCAGATTTAACCCATCTTTTATTCTTTAAGGCAAAGTAGTTTGAGTCATTTTGTTGGTGTGAGGGGGTCAGTAAAGTTCCATAGTTAAGTGTATTTATCATGTTCAGGAGAGGGGGTCAAGTGGAGAATTACTACTCTCCTGAGTGTCTGGGGCTCTTTGTTGTTTCTGCACCCAGCCTTCCTTGGATTTAGATAAAATCAGGGCAGAAGCTGGGAAAGCGCAGTAAGACAGCAGTTAGGGATGGCTGTAGGCAAGCATTATTATCAGTACTCTCTTTTCTTCTTTTCTCTAACTCATTGGTATATTTCCTGGGCAATCTGGTATAGCAGTAAAAGTCCAGTTTGGGAGTTTCAGCTCTACCAGTAAACTTTGGGTGACTTTGGCTAAATCACTTCTCTCTAGGAATTAATTCTTTCATTGGTGACTGGGAAGTTTGATGATCTCCAAAGAGGTTTGAGCTCTGACACCCTGCTGATACCCATCTGGGATAGTGTTCTGTGCTTCCCCTTAATATAGAACTTTCAAGCACCATGTCCACTGTGCCTTCTAAAGTGACAAATGCTAGGAATTTAATTTAATATATGAATTCATGCTAGTAGACTCATGAGCAAAAATGATACACCATTTCTAGCTGCTTCCCTTCACTTTTCCATACAGCTTTTCATAGAGTGTATTTCCATAGTGTGCTCCTGGAGAGTGCTCTTGCTTTCTAACTCAAAGTGTCTAATGAGAACTTTAGAAAGGAAGGAAGTATTAGCATCTGGAGGGTTGTGCCTGTGAAGGAGGTTGGGCTGGATGAAATAGGCAGGGCATTGGGACACAGCCATCAATTCATTGCGTGTGTTTGGCTGGACTGGCAGTAGTGGCCAGTGCCAGGTTTTTTGAGTATGGTTTCTGTCACCAACAGAGTTGGCTGTCTTTGAAGTCTGTTAGTTAACCTCTTCCAGAATCTTAGAGTGCAACTAGCACTCAAGAGAAGGAGGATAAAGGAATCTCTAGGAATTAAAAAAACCCAATTTTCATTAACAACTTAGTTCTCTTCTTACATCAGTTTTTTGAAGCATTTAATAAATGAACAGATTTCTGATTTTCTCACTTTCTTTTCAGTGTCTATTTCTATGGATGGAGATAATATTGGTTAATGAACTGGATGCATATCACCAAACATATATTGAGCAGTTACCACATATAGACATAGATGCTTTCATAAGATGATGATAATAATAGTACCTATATAATAATTTTTGAGAGGTTTTGTTAAGCTAATACACTTGGAAGAGTACTTGATATGTTGTAAGCTTTCATTAAACATTAGTGATTGTTATTTTATTATTTAATCTACACAACAGCTCTGGGAGGTAGATGTCATTATTTTAGTTTTATAGAAAAGGAACTTAAGATTTAGAAAGGAAAAATGACATGCCCAAGTTTACATAGCCATTAAGTGGCAGAACCAAATCTAAACCTAGATATCCTGCCTTGAATTTCTATGGTATTTCTGCCATATAAATGCAGCTCCCTGTAACATGCAAGTTAAGCTAAGAGATTTTCCCCAGGTAATCTACAGACCAGATAATAAGGAGCTTGGACAATAGGGATAATAAGGTACTGAACATATTATTATGCGGTGTTGAATTTCAGCAGGTGTGGTTATTAAGGCAGTCGTTGCTTTGCATGGCATGGTGTTAACTGAAAGTCTTGTACATCATAACCCTGTCCTCACTTTGTATAGCTCTGATCCCAACTTGACACAATTCTCATGTCATGGTTTGATTTCAGTTATTACAGAATCATGCAAAGTGGGGACATGGCTGCACTATGCACTAGTTTCAGTTATCATGGTATGATGCAAAGTAGGGACTGTCCATGCTTCTGTGAGCTTCACATTCACATAAAGAAATTCTGAAATTATCTTTCCTTTGGACCAGTTAGATAATTCATTTCTATTTGATGACTCATTATCTTTTTTCTTTTTCTTATTTTTAGAGACAGTTTCTCACTGTCTCACCCAGACTGGAGCGCAGTGGTGTGATTACAGCTTACTGCATTCTTGAACTCTTGGGCTCAAAGGATCCTCCCACCTCGTCCTCTGGAGTGGCTAGGACTGTAGGTGAACACCAACATGTCCAGCTAATCAAAAACATTTTATTTTATTTTAGAAACAGGGGATCTCATTATCTTGTCCAGGCTATCTTTTTTCTTCTAAGACTCTGCTCCTGCTAAGGGAGAGTACTGTGTTGCCTAAGTAAGTTCTTGAAGGTCACTGATGATTGTCCTTTGGCTTTTAGACACACCGTCTCTGATATTTATTGCATCCAGTAGTAGATCTCTCTCTGTACTTAGACAGACACACTTGTTCTCTTTCCTTTTCTCTTTAATTTCTCCCCACCTCTTATTACCTCTAAACTTCTTTCTGAATTTATGTTATTTATGTAACTTTTTTTCCTGTTTCAGCAATGTATAGGGTGACCACTGAGGCCAGTTATCTCTCAGTTGGTATTTTATTACATGAAAAGTGATTTATTGCAGTAGACAGTGAGCAGCCATTAAGCAAGACCTGGGCCTTTTAAAATTTCTTTTTAGATATAGATACTTAAATTCTTTTTAAGCACTTAGTAATCATTCCAGCCTGAAGGTTATTGCATAGATTTCAATTTTAGAGCAAGGTACTATTGAAAAGACTGAAGCTTTGAATCTTTCCTTGTCCCCAAAGTTTAAAATATTCTCAGCTGGGCATAGTGGCTCATGCCTCCAATCTCAGCAATTTGGGAGGCTGAGGCAGGTGGATTGCTTAAGCCCAGGAGTTCAAGACCAGCCTGGGAAACATGGCAAAACCCTGTCTCTACAAAAATAGTAAAATTAACCAGGTGTGGTGGCATGTGCCTGTAGTTCCAGCTACTCCGGAGGTTGAGGTGGGAGGACCACTTGAGCCTGGAAGGCCCTGGCTGTAGCAAGACAGAGTGAGACCCTGTCTCAAAAAAAAAAAAAAAAAAAAAAAAGAAAAAAAATCTCCCTTGAGTCTTTGTTGACTCCCCTGCCCCGCTAACACTGTGTTTTAAAACCTGTTTTTAGTATTCTTTGTCAAGCATCTTGAAGAGTAGAAATCCCATGCTGACTCGAATTTTATCTCTCTAACCTGTACAGTACTCGAGAGTTAGCTTGGTATGAAATGAGTTTGTGGTAAAAAGCATACTCCACCACTTTCTAACAGTAAGAACTTTGGCCTGTTGTTTTAATCTCTTCAGGCCTCAGTTTCCTTACCTGTAAAACAGTACCTACTTCTTAGGGTTGTTTTAAGGGTTAAATGAGTACGTATAAGTGCTTAGAACAGTGCTTGGCACACGTAAGAATAGGTGCTATATAAGCATTAACTATGATTAAAACAAATGTCTTTAAAAGAAGAATTCAGCCCAAAGTAAGGAGTACATTATTCAAAATACTTTATTTAAGGGGTAAAAATGAATGCTACTGAAATGTAATGTGAACTAATGTTACAATTTCCCCAACACAGGGACTCTCGAGTACCTTTGAGATAATTCTAGCTGTTCTGTAGTAATAGGTACTTTGAGAACCACTTCAACTGCAAATCAACAGATCTATTGGAACTAAAATTCCTTTATTATAACCTCTTCCTTTTTGAGTTTCATAATTTGTGGAGACTAGTTGATTTGGGCACAGAGTGAATTTGGATATGAATTTTCTCAGGGCTAGATTTGTGATGCAGCAATAACTGAAGAAGTAGTGACAGAGTTTAAAGAGGTGGCAGCTAGCAAACAGGATGCTTGACCCAGGAGGCATGTCCCAGGGCAGGCCTGGTGCAGCCTGGCTTGGCCAGTGATTGCAGACTAGATTTCTAGGCCGTAGAAGGCTATGGGTGAAGGCCACTATGATGTTGAGTTGGTAACCCTCTGTTGCTGTCAAGCTTTTTTGATGTGGACTCCAGTGTCTCAGGAGGTGCTTAGCTTCAGCCCAACATGGCCAGGAATTATAGGCTCATCCCAGAAGGTTCCTTATTGGAGGCAGCAGACTGTAGGATTTGAACCCAGGTTTGTGTTATGACAATAGCTAAACTCTTTTACTAATCGTTCCATACTGTTTTCCTGGTGAAGGCAGCAGTGGAGAAAGGACAGTAGCTGTAGCAGTGGGGGCATCTATGTGTTCACCATCCAAAGGGATAGATGATGTGCTATCTGAGAGGGCAGCTGTAAAGTCAAAGGGGCTGCCTGTAGGCAACAATGTCATGATGATGATACTGGAGGAGATGGTAGTGGTATGGTACTTGTTACAAGCCTTTCATGGATCTATTAGGACTTGGGAATGCATTTTGGGTATTTGTACCTCAAATCATAAACTCATAGTCTTTGCATTATGGAACTTTAGAATTGAAAGGGTGTTCCAGTTCCCTTTTTTGTGGTGTGATTCCATTTAAGTGATGGTCCAGTCCATGCTGGGGGAGCAACAATAGGGAATTACCTCCTCCTTTCCACCAGAATGTAAGCTTCATGTGGACAGGAATTTTGTCTGTTTGGTCCTTGTTTAATAAAAATTAAACTAAAAAGTGACTGGAGCAGTGCCAGGTACGTGATAGGTACTTAAAATGAAAGAATGCTTGGATAACTTGGCTAAAAAGTTTTGTCTTATAAAATGCTCAACATTTTATCAGGGAAATACATCAGGGAAATACAAATCAAAACCACATGGTGATATTATCTCACCCCAGTTAGTATGGCTATAATGAAAAAGACAAAAAAAATAATGCTGATGAGAATGCAGAGAAAAGGAACTCTTATATACTATTGGTAGGAATGTACATTAGTACAGCCATTATGGAAAACAGTATGGAGGATCCTCAAAAAACTAAAAAATAGAACTGCCATATGATCCAGCAATTCCATTGTTTGGTATCTATCCAAAGGAAAGGGAATCAGTATATGGAAGAGATATCTGCACTCTCATGTTGATTACAGCACTATTCACAGTAACGTGGAATCAACCTAAGTGTCTACCAACAGATAAAATAGATAAAGAAAATGTGGTGTGTATATATATGCAATGAAATATTATTCATCCATAAGAAGAATGAAATATATGTCCTATGTGTTCTCACTCATATATGGAAGCTGAAAAAGTTTATCTCATAAAAGTAGACAGTAGAATAGTGGTTACTAGAGGCTGAGGAGGATAGAGGAGCAGAGGGGATAGGAGAGGTTGGTTAACAGATATAAAATTATAGCTAGATAGCAGGAATAAGTTCTAGTGTTCTGCAGCACTGCATGGTGACTACAGCTAATAGTAATTTATTATATATTTTCAAATAGCTAGAAGAGAGGATTGAATGTTCCCAAAACAAATGATAAATATTTGAGGTGATGGATATTACCATGATTTTGATCATTACACATTGCACACATGTATCAGAATATCACTATGTACCTCGCAAACATGTACAATTATTATATGTCAATTGAAAAATAATACAAAAGCTTTATTTTATATATTGAACATATTATGTGCCAAGCATTATCTAAGGCTTACCTTACCCCTGTGAAGTACATATTATTTCCAATTTATGGATGAGTAAACTGACACTTAGGCATTAAGTAATTTTCTTAAGATAATATGTAAACATAATGGTCAGGATTTAAACATGTAAGTATAACCACTACATAATATTATGGAATTATTATCTCTTTGTCCTAGATAACATTCTTGTCTTAAAAGATTCTAAATATTTATGGAAGCCACATTGCATTGTTGACTTATTAAGCTTACTGCCAACTAAAATTCACAAGCCTTTTGTTTATCATGTTCTCATCCTGTACTTAAGCTGCTGGTTGTTTAGGACCCAAGCACAGGAGCATGCACTTATTCTGGATACATTTTCTCTGATTAGATTAATTTGATCATTCTTTATTAAGATATTTGGGTTAGTATGCCTTAAAAATTTCATCAAGTATTTTGGCATTTGTTTATCAAATCATATTTTACTCCTTATTTTGTTAATATTGTGTAAATGTTGATAGATTTTCTAGTGCTTAATTATCTTTGTATTCCTCAAATAAGCTACTTGGTTATAGTACATGTATATACATGTATATAATCATATTGCTGCATTTGAATTTTGTATATATGAAACTGTATTCATTTATTTTGGTGCTATCTTTATAAGGGTTTTGATAGTAGCATCTTGCCATCTTTGTAAAATGAATAGCAAGCTTCCATTTTTGTCTATGCTCTGAAATAATTTGGAGATCATAGGAATTGTCAGTTCTTAAGGGTTAAAAAATCTTACCTATAAAACTTCATACCTTTTAAAGAGGGAGATATTTAACAATATTTTATTGGTCTATTCATATTTTCTATTCTTTCTTGAGACAGTTGGCAATTATATTTTGCTGGGAAACCAACTATTTTATCTAGATTAAAAAAATATATTGGCACGTAGTTGACCTATTATTTTCTTTTCTTCTTTTTTGTATCTGTGGTTATATTCTCTTTCTTATTCTTTATGGTTTTTATTTTTTTGAGATCTTTTGGGGTCCTAATTCTGTGATTTTACATATTATTAGAAACTTTGTTGAGGATGCTAACATTAGCTTGCATTTGTTCATATATCCACAAGGCTTGATTAATTAAATTCAACAAACATTTATTTTCTATGCCAGATAGATGCTAAAGATACAAAGGGTAATTAAAACAGGGCCTACTATAAGAAACAAATAGTATTTATATAGTATATATACAGTAAAGATAAAAATATATATAGTAAAGATAAAATATGTAGTATATATACAGTAAAGATATTTGAGACCATTTGTCAAATGTTTTGCTGAAATCCAGATATGTTATTTCTAATGTATCACTCATCCAACAAAAAAGTACTTTTTAAAAATAAATTAAACTTTTATTTTAGATTCAAGGGATACACATGAAGATAGTGTGATGCTGAGGTTTGGGGTATGATTAATCTTGTCATCCAGGTGCTGAGTACAGTACCCAGTAGGTAGTTTTTCAGTCTTTGCCCCCTTACTTCCTCCCCAGGTAGTCCCTGGTATTTATTGTTTCAATCTTTGTGTCCATGTTTACCCAATATTTGGCTCCCCCTTATAAATGGGAACATGTGGTATTTAGTTTTCTGTTCCTGTGTTAATTTGGTTTGGATAATGACCTCCAGCTGCATCCATGTTGTTGCAAATGACATGATTTCATTCTTTTTTTTTTTTTTTTTTTGAGACAGAGTCTTGCTCTGTCGCCCAGGCTGAAGTGCAGTGGCATGATCTTGGTTCACTGCAACCTCCGCCTTCTGGGTTTATGCAATTATCTGCCTCAGCCTCCTGAGTACCTGGGATTACAGGCATGTGCCACCATGCCCGGCTAATTTTTGTATTTTTAGTAGAGACAGGGTTTCATCATCTTGTCCAGGTTGGTCTTGAACTCCTGACCTCTTGATCCACTCGCCTCAGTCTCCCAAAGTGCTGGGATTACAGGCGTGAGCCACCACACCTGGCCATCTTTCATTTTTATGGCTATATAGTATTATGGTATTCCATGAGGTATATGTACCACATTTAAAATTTTTATTTTACACTAAGTTCTTGGAGACATGTGCAGAACATGCAGGTTTGTTACATAGGTATATGTGTGCCATGGTAGTTTGCTGCACCTATCAACCTATCATCTAGGTTTTCAGCCCTTCATACATTAGCTATTTGTCCTGATGCTCTCCCTCCCCTCCCCTCCTCCACAGGCCCTGGTGTGTGTTGTTCCCCTCCCTGTGTCCATGTGTTCTCATTGCTCAACTGCCACTTATAAGTGAGAGAACATGTGTTTGGTTTTCTGTTCCTGTGTTCATCTGCTGAGGATGATGGCTTCCAGCTTCATCCATGTCCCTGCAAAGGACATTATCTCATTCCTTTTTATGGCTGCATAGTATTTCATGGTATATATGTACCACATTTTCTTTATCCAGCCTATCATTGATGGGCATTTGGATTGGTTCCATGTCCTTGCTATTATAAATAGTGCTGCAATAAACAGAGGTGTGCATGTATTTTTATAATAGAATGATTTATATTCCTTTGGATCTATACCCAGTAATGGGATTGTTGGGTCAAATGGTATTTCTAGTTCTAGATCCTTGAGGAATCGCCACACTGTCTTCCACAGTGGTTGAACTAATTAACACTCCCACCAAGAGTGTAAAAGCATTCCTATTTCCCCACAGCCTTGCCAGCATCAGCATTCTTGACTTTTTAATAATCCCTATTCTGGATCCATAATCCTGGGGGGGCGGAGCAAGATGGCCGAATAGGAAGAGCTCCAGTCTCCAGCTCCCAGCGCGAGCGACACAGAAGACAGGTGATTTCTGCATTTTCAACTGAGGTACTGGGTTTATCTCACCAGGGAGTGCCGGACAATCGGTGCTGGTCAGCTGTTGCAGCCCGACCAGAGAGAGCTGAAGCAGGGCGAGGCATTGCCGAACCTGGGAAGCACAAGGGGGAAGGGAATCCCTTTTCCTAGCCAGGGGAACTGAGACACACAACACCTGGAAAATCAGGTAACTCCCACCCCAATACTGCGCTTTAAGCAAACGGACACACCAGGAGATTATATCCAACACCTGGCCGGGAGGGTCCCACGCCCACGGAGCCTTCCTCATTGCTAGCACAGCAGTCTGCGATCTAACTGCAAGGCAGCAGCGAGGCTGGGGGAGGGGCGCCCGCCATTGCTGAGGCTTAAGTAGGTAAACAAAGCC
>NW_016805759.1:604448-623108 GCF_001698545.2 Rhinopithecus bieti
GGGCCTATCACGGGAGGGGGGAGGGGGGTGGGATTGCATTGGGAGTTATACCTTGATGTAAATGACGAGTTGATGGGTGCTGCCAAGTTGGTGGATGCTGCCGAGTTGGTGGGTGCTGACGAGTTGATGGGTGCAGCACACCAACATGGCAGAAGTATACATATGTAACAAACCTGCACGTTATGCACATGTACTCTAGAACTTAAAGTATAAAAAAAAAATCGCTCTTCTGACTGGGGTGAGATGGTATCTCATTGTGGTTTTGATTTGTTTTTCTCTAATTATCAGTGATATTAAGCTTTTTCTTCAGATGTTTGTTGGCCACATAAATGGCTTCTTTTGAGAAGTGTCTGTTCATATCCTTTGCCCACTTTTTGATGGGGTTTTTTTATTCTTGTAAATTTGTTCAAGTTTCTTGTAGATTCTGGATATTAGATGTTTGTCAGATGGGTAGATTGAAAAAATTTTCTCCCATTCTGTATATTGCCTGTTCACTCTGATAATAGTTTCTTTTGCGGATGAAACACATTTTATTTATCCAATCTACCACTGATGGGCACCTAGGTTGACTTTATGTCTTTGCTATTGTGAGTAGTGCTGCTATGAACATACGAATGGATATGCCTTTTTGGTAGAACGATTCATTTTCCAAAAAGTATTTCTGAGAAAGAGGCAAAAGAGACCTGTTTTAAAAAAATTTTTTTGTTTTGTGAACCTATATTTGGGCCTAAACATCACGTATTTACCTTGTATCTTGTACATGCTCAGTTATGCATTTTAGAATCTTGTCCTGGTAATTGAATTTATATAAAGAATATATTACTAGAACATATCTTGCTCATTAGTAGAGTCTATTGGAAAGATTTTTAGAGGACATTTTAACCATTCTAGAAATTTATAAATTGTATCAACCAGAGAAGTGTTTCTTGTATTTTAGCAGGATGCAAATCACCTGGGGATCTTAATTAAAATGTGGATTCAAATTCCATAGGTTTGTGGTGGGGCATAGGAATCAATGACCCAGGTAATGTCTTTACTACTTTTCACCAGTGCTGCTGGCTGTAACCACACTTTAAGTAGCTAAGAGTTAGAGGACAGAAGGATAATATATATTCTGTTTTATAATTAGTAAAGTTACAGGTTTATAAAATTAACAAATAGACCATTTAGGCTAAAATTAAAAAGACTCTCAATGCCGTGTGTGTTGGCGAGGGTAAATAATAACTGGAACACTCATACACTGCTGGTGGGAGTATAAATTGTTATAACTGATTTTGAAAACTGTCTGGCAGTATTTACTAAAGTTAAACATATGCCTATTCTGTGACCAGAAATTATAATTCTAGGTATATACCTAAGATAAATGATTGTATTTGTCCACCAAAAGACATGCACAGCTTGTTCGTAGCAACTTTGTTTGTAATAGGCACAAACTGTAAACAACCCGTGTGTCCACAACAGGAGAGTACATTAATTGTGGTATACTTACTCAGTGGAAGACTATTCATTAATAAAAACCTGATATTTGTAATAACATAGATAATTCTCACAGACATTATATGGAGCATAGAGAAGTAAAGAGAGAAACAGCTACAGATTAGAGGAAGGTAGAAGGTAAAGATAGAGTATGTACTGTGATTTCATTTGTTAAGTTCAGGCATAACTACTTTACAATGATAGAAGTCAGAATAGTGGTTATCTTTGGATGGGTAATTAATTGGGAAGAGGAATGTGAGAACCTTCTGGAGTACTGGGGACGTTTATAGCTTGGTCTGGGTGGTGATTATATGGGAGAATACATATGTAAAACTCATCAAGTACCTTGATGGACAGAATTTAGGATTAGTGTATTTCACTGTTTTTATATTCTATATGTTAATAAAATTTTAGTTAATAAGATAAGTAAAGCATTTAAAAGAAGAGAAAAATATCTTTTGAATTCTAAAAGGGCTATGTATATATTTTTATTGTGGAATTGATTTCCAAGAGTGTTGCTCTGTGTTCACACTTATATGCATTTACTGAGTGAAAGTATTAAAAAGCATATTTAAATGTGGTGAATTAATGTAGCTAGCTGATTTCTGAAACTAACTAGTATGGTTGTCATTGGATTTGGGATAATAAAATCACAGCTCAAACAAACTTTGGTTAAATTAGAATATTCTCATATTTTGTTTCAGAGGAGAGCTGAAAATTCCAAAGAAACAAGCTTTTTAAAGCTGTTTTGGAAATCAAAACAAAAAACATTAAATGAAAGTCTTCTTACTCTTCAAACTTTCCCTTTCAATTTGTAGTTTCCTGTCCTCTGTTCTGGTGCCTTGCTACTCATGCTGTAATTCCTCACTGCTTAGGATCTCTCATTGTGTTTTATTCAGGACACGATCTTGAATCTTATTTGTCTTTATCTTCATATCTCTAATATATCTCCACACTCCTCTTTCTTTTCAGGAGTCATCGAATTCTGTAGTTTTCTAACTTTGTATTTTAAGCAGGGGAACTAATTTTTAAAGCAAAATTTAAAAAAGAAAATCTAGTTCAACCATTATGGAAAACAGTATGGCAATTCCTCAAGGATCTAGAACTAGGTGTACCATATGACCCAGCCATCCCACTACTGGGTATATACCCAAAGGATTATAAATTATTCTCCTACAAAGACACATGCACACGTATGTTTATTGCAGCACTATTCACAATAGCAAAGACTTGGAATCAACCCAAATGTCCATCTGTGACAGACTGGATTAAGAAAATGTGGCACATATACACCATGGAATACTATGCAGCCATAAAAAAGGATGAGTTTGCGTCCTTTGTAGGGACATGGATGCAGCTGGAAACCATCATTCTTAGCAAACTNTTTGAAGGAACTGTGACGGGTCCTTCAGCACTCTCAGCTCACTCCTTCCTCTTTGCCTTACAACGACTTGACAGTGGGGTAAACTTTGGGGGAAAAACAATCAAACATAATCTAGCCCATCTTTTCACTTTATAAAGGAAGAAACTGAAGTATAGAGAAGGCTTCATGGCCAGTAGTAGTCAGCAACTTCAGGCTATCATAAAATTGGTTTCAACTGCTAAGTAGTGAACTTCAAAGATAGAAAAAATATGATTAAAAAAACCTCTACATGCAATTTGAATGATTAATATAGTGATTCTGAAATCTCCTTTTCAAAGTGTGCTCATAGACAAGTTGCCATATTTCAAAATTCCGAGTTATAAGTAAATCACTTCTTAAAAACAGTAATGCTATTTTCGACAAGGGTTCCAAGCAAGACAATTCAGTGGGAAAATAATAGTCTTTTCAACAAATGGTGCCAAGACAACTAGGTATCCCCATGCAAAAGAATAAAGTTGGACCCCTACCTCACACCATATAAAACTTAACCCAAAATGAATTAAAGACCTACATGTGAGAGATAGAACTATAAAACTTATAGAAGAAAACATAGGAATACATTTTCATCATCTTGGATAGGTAGTAGTTTCTTAGATATGACATCAAAGGCACAAATGAAAAGAGAAAAGATGAACTGGACATCAAAATGTAAAACTTTGTGACTCAAAGGAAACCATCCAGAAAGTTGAAAGACAACCCATGGAGTGGGAGAAAATATTTGCAAATCATAATTCTAATAAGTGACTCGAATCCAGAATATATTAAGAACTATTATAACTCAACAATAAAAGAGAAATACCCAAATTTTAAAAAGAGCAAAGGATTTGAATCAATGTTTCTCCAAATAAGATTTACAAATGGACAATAAGCACAAAAAATATATGATATATTTAGATATTAAGGAAATATAAATCAAAAGCACAATGAGTAACTACTTCACACATACTAGGGAGGCTATAGTAAACAAACAAACCAACAAACCCAGAAACTAAAAAATGTTGAAAAAGGTGGAATATTCATTGGAAATTGGAACCCTCATATATTGCTCATGAGAATATAAAATGGTGCAGCCACTTTAGAAACCAGTATCAGTTTCTCAAAAACTAAAACATGGCATTACTATATGACACAATTTCACTCCTACTAGCTGAGATATGACTCTCTCTGAAATAAGACATATGACAAAGCAGTCTTTGATAGAAAGAAGGAAAATGAAGAAAGATATATTTTATTGTAGTGAAAAGCAATACATACTCAAATTATTTTTATAAAGCATAATGAAGTTAAGTATTTCTTTAGCCATGCCCTTTTTGCTTACCAATTTCATACATGAAATAATGTAAGTGTGTGTGTACATTTGAACATGGGATTTGCATGTATGTGAGGTTCAATTTTTAAAACTATGAATCAGTAAAAATAAATTACTGACTCCTTCAATTCCTTTCTTCCTTTAACTTTCTGAAGTTAATTTTCATTCGTTATTTGTATTTTGATCAGCACGGGAGTTCGACCTGCTCCATTTCCAACCTGGACCGGTTCACCCTTCCTTAGGAAACCTGTTGGTCTCCCGCTCCCAGCAGATTACCATATTGATGCCAAACTTAGTGCAGATACCCAATTGGCATATCACACTACAGTCCAGAACTTCTGGGCTCAAGTGATCCTCCCATGTCAGCCTCCTGAGTAGCTGTGACTACAGGCACATGCCACCATGCCCAGTTATTTATATTTTGAAAACTTTTCTCTGTGGTTTTTAAACAAAGCTATCTGATCTGTCATATCATATAGGGGCTATTAAATGGGGATAAAGACCTTTCACATAGGAGTGTTGTAAGGAGACATGAAATATATTTATGCTAAATCTGAAAATCTCCAAGTCTGCATATTATAGTTCCTTTAACAATCCCTTATAGTTTTAGTTCTCAGCTTAGTATATTTTCTCAGAAGGCATGTTAAAAAAAGGATAATGTTTTAATCCAAAGGAATGAATCTCTAAAAGAATAATGTTAAACATCATTTTATGATATTGTAGAAGATAGATCTTATTACGACGACAACATCGTTTTATGATATTACAGAAGATGTATCTTATTACTATGACAACATGTGTTTTTGAGGTAGTGGGATTTTATATCATGTGGGCTATTGCTTATTTGGTTTATGAATGGGTATGTTTCCAGTCTTTAACTTTTAAAACTGAGTATATGTGTGATTGTGGTTTTCAAAGACCTTTGCATATACATTATTTCACTTACATTCGCAGTAACTCTGAGGTAGATTTGTTTTTTATTTTTGAAATTGAAATGTAAACATACAAGGTATTTAAAATATGGATTATATATGTGTAACTAATAGTTATAAGTGAATCCTACGTAACCAACCAACACTGAGGTAAAAAAAAAATAGAACACTGATATTTTCCCAGAAGCAACTTGTTTTCCTTCCCAGTTACAACCACATACTCCCTGTTGGTATTTAGTGTTACCCCATCACCATTCTGTATTTAATGTTAGTTGCTTTCTTTACTTTATAGTTTTACTGCCTATGAATGCATCTCTAAACAATATAGTTCGATTTTGCCTGTTTCTATGCATTTTATAAATGGAATCATGCAGAATCTGTTTTTTGTGTATGTTCCAATTTTTGCCAAACTGTGTCATTATCATGAAGACCTACTTCATTCATTTGATTTTTATTGTGTGAATATTAGAATTGTTTATCCTCTTTATTTTTACTGGGCATTTGGACTGTTTCCAGTTGCTGGTTATTATGAACAATGCTGCTATAAACCTTTTTGTGCATATATTCATTCTTGGTGGCCATGTGTACGAGTTTTTGTAGGCTATTATGCAGGAATGGAATTGTTGAGTCAGAGGATATGCCTGTCTTCATCTTTTCTAGATAATGTGAAACTCTTCTAAAAGTGTTTATTTATAGTGTTACCAACAACCTATTAACATTCTTGTTATTCAGCATTGTTGCTAACAATTGATGTTGTCAGACTTTTAATTTCTGCCAGTCTGCTTAGTATTAAATGTTATCTTATCATGGTTTAAATTTGCATTCCTAATTACTAGTGATATTAAGCACTTTTAAAACAAGCTATTGATTAGGTAAATTTCTTCTGTTGTGATATGCCTGTTCAAGTCTTTTGCCCATTTTTCTATTGGGTAATTGTCTTTTTTTTTTTTTTTTTTTGAGACAGAGTCTCACTCTGTTGCCCAGGCTGGAGTGCAGTGGTGCGATCTGGGCTCACTGCAACCTCTGCCTCCTGGGTTCAAGTGATTCTCTTGCCTCAGCCTCCTCAGTGGCTGAGATTACAGGCGTGTGCCACCATGCCTGGCTAATTTTTGTATTTTTAGTAGAGATGAGGTTTCACCATGTTGCTAAGTTGGTCTCAAACTCTTGACCTTGTGATCAGCCCACCTTAGCCTCCCAAAGTGCTGGGATTACAGGGTCTTTTTTTAAAAAAAATGATTTGTAGTTTTCTACAAATCTGTATATAAATTCTATACAATTCTGTATATGAATTGTTGTTTACATGTATTGCAGATATCTTCTTCCACTTTGACTTGTCTTTTCACTTTATGGAATCTTTTGATGAACAGATGTTCTCATTTTAAATATAGTTGGATATTTATTGGTCTTTTCTTTTTTGGTTAATGCTTTTCCTGTGCTGTTTAGGAAATTATTTCTTATCTGAGGTCATGAAGATAATCTTCAGTGACTTTCAATTGACCTTTAATACACCTGAAGTTGTTTTGGTATATTGTCCAAAGTAGGGGTGTAGTTTCTTTTTCTCCTCTTATGGATGTCCAGCTATCCCAGATAATTTATTAAAATCTCTTTTCTTGACTGCTCCAGAGGGTTACTTTTGTCATATGTCAAATGCCTATATAAACATGGTTTTGTTTGGGGGTTCTTTATTATGTTCTCTTGATGTGTTTGTCAATCCTTGCAAGCAACCCTGACTTAATTATATTTACTTTATAATAAGTTTTGTTATCTTGTAGAATAGGTCCTGCCACCTTATGCTTATTTTTCAAGTGTCTTGATACTTCTTGGCCCTTTGCATTTCCATAAAAATTTAGAATTAACTTGTTGAGTTCCACACACATGAAAAGACCTATTAGGATTTTCAATTTAGTTTGCATTTAATCTATTAGTAAATTTTTATGGAAATGATACTTTGATAACATAGAATCTTTCAATACATTAACATATTTTCTCTCTCCAGTTATTTTAGTCTTCTTTAACATCTCCTAATAAAGCTTCTAATTTTTCTTATACAACACCAACATTAAGCAAATTTAACAGTTCAAGACAGTAGTAACAGAGAAGTTAAAAGTTACTTGCTAAGTGAACAATACAAACAGTAGCTTAAGGATTCAGAAGAGGAACAAACGTGCTTCAGTGTTTCATAACAGATAACACTAAAAGATATTTGATCAAATATTCATTAAGCAGTAATAGCTTTGTTCCCTCATAGTGTTATATAAGTCTGGAAATTGCCATATTTTCAATTGGTTAATAGGTTAAAAAATAAATTAATGTATTGGTTGTTTTATTGACTGTCTGCACAGCCACTATTTTAGTTTCCTTTTTCCCCCACTATTGATAGATTTTTTCCCCCCTGAAATGGTTAGCTTTAAGCAGATATTTTGGACACACACACACACACACACACACACACACACATATATGTATATATCCTGCATAGTAATTTCCAACTCAAATATGTTTTAAGAGTCTTTGAAACATAAATATTTGGTGTGAGTTCTGAAATACTGAAATAATGCATGAATTGGCTCTTAGTAGTAAGTTTAGCCGTTTCCATTTGGCCTATTCTTTTTAAACATCAAAGGCCTTCTTAAGTGCGTAACATATGGGCTCCAGGGGAAAACTGAGTCGTGTGCATTGTTTTACTTTAAAATATAATTTATTCTGTCATTATCATTGTCAAAATAGAGATTGGCGTATTTAAATGAAGCTGGCTCTCTTAATTCCTAACAAAAATAAATCTCTGTTGGTAGTGACGGATACTGTACACATAGGTCCCAACCTTGTCACTTCTGAGGAACAGTGGTGAAATTGTTTGTTCCTGACAGCAGACAGCCCCATTGCAGAGCCCTGGTTTCATGTTACATTAAGTATTAGTGCTGTTCTTTCAGGAGCTATTATACTGTGACATCAAAGATTTCCTGACAGGGCAGTGGTAGGTTAGCACTGAAGTTGTCTACTGAAATTTTAAAGAATGGAATTAAATATATATATGATCAGACTTTTGTATAAAAGATAGAGACAGAATTAGAGTGGTTTAAAGAAAGTTGCAGAAATCATTAGTTTGCGGGCTATCTGCTTTATCTCTGCTTGTTTAAGCCAAATTCTATTACCTTTTATTTCTTCAACAAGTACAAATGGCCATTATGTTAATGCTAGGGTAGTTGATAATTTCCAGAAAGACATTATGAATAAGGAAAAAATAGCCTTTTGTGAAATAAAAATGGTTAGGTTGACCTGTAGAGTATTTGATATAAATGAACATGTGGACAGTAATTGCAATGGCCTGACATCCTGTTTGCAGATCCACTAATTAGTTAAAAGGATCAAACTACATGCTCTATTAAAGTTACCGGAGTACAATTTAGATGGCAAGTGAAGAGATGAGAAGTCTTGCAACTGAAAAGACTTGATTTTACATTGTAGTTGTATAAATACAGCTGAGTTTAACATTAATCAGATTACAGTGTTGTCTTTTGAAAAGGCTAACTTTTGTTAAGTGTTGAGAAATATTAGTCATTTTTGTCTGTATAGGTTTTCTGTTTAAAAAATAAATTAAGCATTATGGCTTCAAGTATTTCTTAGATTTTTTTTTTGAAGTGCAATCAATTGCTGTAACTGTAACATTACTATGACATATTCATGAAAATCTTGGGATTATAAAATGTCAGTTAATTTTAGAAGCACAATTCAATGTCTGGACATTTAAGACAATATAATCATAATACTTTTGTTTGAGATTAAGTAAATAAATAATATGTTAAAATGCGTATCTTCTCAGTATTTTAGTTTCTCTTTTGCTACAGTAATAGAAAATAAAAGTTTTTTCAATTATAAGCAAAGTATAAATGATACATTTATTTTAAACAATATAATACTGACACTGTAAGTTCAGAAGTAACTGGAACAAAGAAGAAACGTTTATTGGTACTTGTGCGTTTGATTATGTTTCAAAATAATTTTCATCCAGATCAAAGTAATCCGTAATATATTCATGAAAACGTTGTTTAAAAAAACTGAATGTTGGACTGGGCACAGTGGCTTATGCCTGTAATCCCAGCACTTTGGGAGGCCAAAGTTGAGGTCAGGAGTTTGAGACCAGCCTGGCCAACATGGCGAAACCCTGTCTCTAGTAAAAATATAAAAAATTAGCCAGACGTGGTAGAGTGCTCCTGTAATCCCAGTTACTAGGGAGACTGAGGCAGGAGAATTGCTTGAACCCAGGAGGCAGAGATTGCAGTGAGCTGAGATTACACTACTGCCCTCCAGCCTGGATGACAGAGCAAGACTCTGTCTCAAAAAAAAACAACCACCACAACAAAACCCCTCAAACAAACAAACAAACAAACAAACAAACAAACAAAAACCGAATGTAGAGGCTGGGTACAGTGGTGCATGCTTGTAGTTTCAACTACTAAGGAGGCTGAAGTGGGAAGATTGCTTGAGCCCAGGAGTTCCACGTTGTAATATGCTGTGATCACACCTGTGAATAGCCACTGCACTCCAGCCTGGCCAACACAGCAAAACCCTGTCTCTAAAAAACAGAAATAAACAAACAAACAAAAAACTGAACATAAAGGTCTTTGCTGTGGCTTGTATCTGACAGTTACTGATACAGATTAAATTGCATAGGGTAATATTGCTATATTCTTTAAATCATTAAGAATGGTTACTCTAAAATAAAATGCCTAAGGAGCTCAGCTGTATTCCTCTTGCCACTTTTTGAAAGTGAGATACTTCAACTTGTAGTTCTGAAGTGGATTCAAATACATAAAAATGCTTTCACCTTTGAAATTGTTTGTTTTGTTTTATTTTGGCATGACAAAATTCATTAGCAACATTCAGAAGAAGCAACAGCCCAAGAATGAAAAATATTCTGATATCTTCTCTGAGGACCCTGAAGTCTTACATTCTAGAAGTGTTCAAGTAGATTAAGTATTTTCCTTTAAAAAATGTTTTAATTTTAAAGTACAGTATTTGGTAGGAAAAGGGGAGAATATTAGGATAGATGTTTACTCATTTAAAATTTAAAAGCAATAATCCTGTACAAATATTTGTATTATCAATATTGTTTCAATCCTTTTACTTCTGCCAGTGACAGAAACCCTAATTCAAAATGCTTTAAATTGTCAATCTACAAACAGGGTACATATGGTCTAGTAATTAGCTGGTTAAAAGCAACGCAGGTATATTTGAAAGTTTCTAGTATGTATATATTTCTTAACTGAAGGACTGAGAGACTAAAGAATGTTGATCTTTTTCTTATGATGAAGGAAGATATCAGTATTTTAGCTCATTTGAAAAGTTTTGAAAACCATTTAAAATCTAGTTAGCTACACTGTATATGAAACAATTGATCAATAGTGCTCCCAAGAGAGCTAATTATAGATGCAGTCAACTTTCATAAAGAAGCTGGTAAATGAATGTTAGAGAGAAAGTGTGTGTTCATTTATGTTTGAAAATTTTGTGCATTTAAATAAAAGCCTTCTAGGAAATACATTCCCAGAGAATGTAAGGAGAATTAGTTGGACATTTAAAAGACATAGTTTTCTTTTTAAATACAAGTTTTTTTTCCATTGAAAAACCTAAGCAAGCAGACATTTCTACCAAATTATCTGTATTAAGTTTAAATATGTTAATGCTTTTCCCAGTCAACAAATATTTATTAGCTGCTGACTGTATGTCAGGTCTCATGGGGATAGAAAATAATTACCATGCATCTCTGAGCTCAATGAATTTAATAGTTGTTAGGACAATACCGGAGAGTATATGATCAATTGCTAGAATATGTGGTAAGACTGTACCTTCAAGATGAGAAAGAATAAATTCAGTTATAGGAATCAGAGTAGGTTTTAGTAAGTAAACTTTTTCAATTGACACTTAAGGCACTATAGGATTTAGATTGGCATTGCTGAAGGGTGAACATCTCACAATGAGTGAGTTTGCCTTTATCTTTGCTATGTTTGCAAATTTATATCATCTGGGCACTTTTCTTTGGGCTTATATTAACTGGTATAAACTTATTAAGGAAATGCATTTAGAAATTTCCCCACTAAAATTCCAAAAGCCTGGTTTTCTGCACAGTATATCTTTTTTTCTTTTTTTGTTTTGAGACGGAGTCTTTGCTTAGTCGCCCAGGCTGGAGTGCAGTGGTGCGATCTTGGCTCACTGCAAGCTCCGTCTCCTAGGTGCATGTTATTCTCCTGCCTCAGCCTCCCGAGTAGCTGGGACTACAGGCCCCCCACCCCCACGCCTGGCTAATTTTTTTTTTTGTATTTTTAATAGAGACGGGGTTTCACCATGTTAGCCAGGATGGTCTCGATCTCCTGACCTCGTGATCCACCCGCCTAGGCCTTCCAAAGTGCTGGGATTACAGGCGTGAGCCACCGCGCCCGGCCCCTACAATATGTCTTTTTAAACTAACATATTATCTTTGTTTCTCTTTTAATGCATAGCTGCAACAATGACTTGAAAGTTCCACCAGTAAATAGGTCATATAATTGAGGTGAATTCTCAAAATTGAGTTTTCAATGTTACTTGGTATGTGAAAGATAAGGGAAGATCTTGAAAGGCTGAAAGTTCACAGAAATACACATTTTTTTTTTTTTTTAGAAAACTATCTTTGCCTTTCTGGGCAAATGTAACACATTGCATAGATTGTATTAAGTCTCTTTCAAATCTTTTTATAAAAAGAATCTCATAATCATATTATGTAGTCCTTGGCAAATTTTTACAGTTCTCTGGACCAGAGATTGTTATTATTATTCACTGGACTGGAGATTGTTATTATTATTCAATCTCAATTTATATTTTTATCACATTATATTTTATATCTAGTAAATGCCAAGACATCCAAAAGTTGACAGCTCATCTTAAACTTAAATAAAACATAAAAATTAAATCGCTGAAGTGTGAGTTAAGATCTCAATATGAGTTTCAGTTTCAGTTACTTGTATTCAATTAGCCATATTTTCTTTTTACATACAGTAAAAGAAAACATTCAGACCAAAGATTTTCCTCTGAAGATCAAACAAAGTAAGAGAAATAAAATCATTTTAATAATCTCACTTATGTAAGATGGTACATTGCTATATCCAAGAAACAAAATGTATCACTTACATATTTTCTGATTTTGGTGGAAATATTCAGTTAAAGGGATGATCTTATTATAATTTTTGCTAATTCTTATGTTTAAAATAATTTCTCACACAGATACTGCTGTATACGTACTGTGTGCTAACTGCTTGTACCACTGGAGCACCCAAAGTAATTTCTCTTAACACATAATTAGGTGGACATTAAACAAGATAATTTTTTGGTTGATATTTAAATTTCTTTGCCTTTTAAATGGGCACCAGTGAATAGAGTGAGCTCTGACTGTTTTGTTGCACTGGCATTTCGTTTTGTTTAATTTTGATATATTCCCTAACTTCCAAAAAAGTGCTGAGATGCATTTATTTAGAAATTTAAATGATTGAAATTAATTTTAATTTCAGAATTTTTAAAAGAATTTTGCAGAAGTCTTTAAAATCGCAGTGGGCTTGGCATGCTAAAAAATCAGTCAAAGACCTGGGATTGGAATTTATTGTTGTAAAAATTCCAACTCAAGATGTGAAAGATAATTCGATAATGCTCTTCAACCTCTATGATGCTTACATGCTTATCCACCTTGCATTTATTAATTTATTTTTTCTTTCTTTCAATTAACACATTTATTTAGCATATACATTGTGCTAGGCACCAAGGATATAAGGATGAAAAGTAAAAGGTTACTGCCCTGGATAAAATCACAATTGGAGGATGGGAGAGAGAAGGTTAAGAAGGAAGAAAGGTAGAAGTGAAAAATACATTTGGGAGAGTAAGGGTAGACAGTGTAAAAGGTATCAAAATATTTCCATATTCTATAACATTATGAAAATTTTTGTGGATTAATGAATAAAGGTCTGTTGGAGCACATAAGAGGAAATATTAATTTTGACTGAGTTAAGGGTTCTCAGATACTTTTTAAATGCATATAATGTGAATTTTTTATTGCTTACTTCATTGCCCTAAAGTCAGGTCAATATGTACTTATTTTTACATTTTTAAAATTATTGAGTTAAAATTTATATTATATAAAATTATTCATTTTAAAATGAACATGTCAGTGGCATTTAGTACATTCACAGTGTTATGCAACCATCACACCTATCTTGTTCCAAAACATTTTCATCATCTGAAATGAAAACTCCATACCTACTAAGCAGTTAATCCTCATTCCTCCCTTTTCCCCAGATCTGCTTTCTGTCTCTATGGATTTATTCTATTCTTCATGTTTTCTATAAATGCAATCATACAATATGTAACCTTTTGTGTCTGGCTGTTTTTCACTTAGTGTAATGTTTTCTAAATTTATGTATTAATATGTTGTAGCACATCACTACAGATTGAGTATCCCTTGTCTGAAATGCTTAGGACTAGAACTGTTTTGAATTTTGGATTATTTTTTGATTTTGGAATATTTGCATATACATAATGAGATATCTTGGGGATGGGACCCAAGCCTATACAAGAAATTTACTTATGTCTTGTATGTACCTTATACACATAGCCTGAAGGTAATTTTTTACACTATTTTAAATAATTTTGTGCTTGGAGGAAAATCTGTGTACATAAGCCATCAGAAAGCAAAAGTGTCACTACAGACATGTGGACAGTCTGTAGTTGTTTGGCATCACTGTCATTCCTGACTGTGAATTTATGTGCTATCATTAAGCAATCATTTTCTTATACTTATTCACACATAAGTTCTTAACAGTAAAAAAAATACGGCCTGGCGCAGTGGCTCATGCCTGTAATCTCAGCACGATGGGAGGCTGAGGCAGGCGGATCATGAAGTCAGGAGTTCGAGACCAGCCTGACCAACATGCTGAAACCCTGTCTCTACTAAAAAAAAAAAAAAAAAAAAAAAAAAAAAATTCAGCCAGGCGTGGTGGCATGCACCTGATCCCAGAATCAGGAGGCTGAGGCAGGAGAATCGCTTGAACCCAGGAGGCGCAGGTTGCAGTGATCAGAGGTCGCCACTGCACTCCAGCCTGGGCGACAGAGCAAAACTCTGTCTCAAAAGAAAAAACAAAAAAAAGAAAGAAAAAAATATGATATACCATTTATAAAGGGGAACAATATATTTAGGGTAACTAAGCAGCACAGTAGCATCACCATAATACTTGTGTCAGTTGTTAAACAACAATGGCAACCAACAGTGGCAGTCTCCACCTATGTTGTGTTTTGATTGAAAGATTATTGTACACTGTATTTTATTTTTTTTAGGTGAGAAGAAACAGTTGAAGGACTAGGAAGAGGATCCTCTAGGGATGAGCTGGTTGGCTTTTAAAAATATTTCCTTCAGCATCATCTGCCTCATTAACAATGGTTTTTGTCTTAGAAGTCTTTCTTTGATTTTATAAACTGAGATTATTTCTTATTCTGTTATGAATGTGCTCTGTGCTTGTACTTCAATAAGCCCACCCCACATTTGCACTCTGCCATCTATAGGTATTTTTTTTTCTGTAGAGTTCACATGACTTGTCAGATGAGGTCAGGTGTGGAATTTTCTACTTGTAGTGCCAAGTTGGCACTCAAGAAGTTTCATATTTTGGAGCATTTTGGATTTCAGATTTTTGGATTAGGGATGTCCCATCTGCACTTCATTCCTTTTTATTGCTGAATAATATTCCATGATATGTACCACAGCTTGATTATCCATTCCTCTATTGATGGACATTTAGGTTTTTCCCACTTTTTGGCAATTGTGAATAGTGCTCCTATGAACTTTTGTGTTCAAACATAAGTTTTTGTTTGAACACCTGTTTTCTGTTCTTTTGCATATATACCTAGAAGTGGAATTGGGTCGTATGGCAGTCCTGTGTTTAATTTTGGAGAAAGTGCCAAACTGTTTTCCACACTAGCTGCATCATTTTACCTTTCCACAAGTCATGCATGAAGGTTCCAATTTCTCTACATTCTTGCAAACACTTATTTTCCATTAAAAAGCATTATAGTTGCCCTAGCGGGTATGTCTGATACTATTTTGATGCCTATTTCTTGAAGGTAGAGAGCTGGGGATCTCTGAAAACCATAGGGCAATAATGCTTTCGCTGAGCTCCTGATGGATGAGATACAATAGGCTTAGCTGACTCAACCTATTTCTTTTCCCTTAGCAGGAATTGTCCTGAGTTTACCAGAGATACTTCTTGGCTCACCAAACTTCAATACTACATGGTATTGTTTACTGCCCAGAATCTCCTGTCACAAGAGCAGGATTCTAACTCCCCCAGGACTTACGAAAGTTAAATATTTCAAAGTTTGGTAGCATTGTTTTTGTATCTTCACTGGACTTACTTTGAAGATGAGCCTAAAGAGATTTTGCTCACATTTCAGAAGGTTCATGAAGACTTCTGCTGTAGCACTTTAGGTGACCATTAGTTAAGTTAGGAGCTAGTAGCTTCAATCAGAGGTTCTCAAACTTTTTATTCCCAGGATCTCGTTGCATTCTTAAAATTATTTAGAACCCCAAAGCTTTTGTGTATGTGGTCTTTTACTGCATTGGAATTTCTTTCTGTTGACGAGTTTGTTTACTTTAAAATTATTTTTGTCCATCAAGAAGAGAGTGTGTTATGGGGTTACTGTGGATACTTGTTTGTGGGTTCTTTTAAAACAAAAGATAAGAATTCATGGGGAATATTGGTCTGAACTTTTTTTTTTTTTTTTTTTTTTTTTTTTTTTTTTTTGTATTTGTTTCAGTATGGTTTTGTTATCAGGATAATACTAGCTTCATAAAATAAATTGGGTAGTGTTTCCTTCTCTTCTATTTTCTGGAGGAGATTGTGTAGAATTGGTGTTAATCTTTAAACACTTGGTAGACGTTTGGGCCTGAGGTTTTTTTTGGGGGGGTAGTTAAACATAAGAATTCAATTCTCTTAAGAGTTATAGGGCTATTCAAACTACCTATTTCATTTCATATTGAGTGAATTGTAGTAATTTCTGTTTTTTGAGCAAGTGGTCCATTTCATCTAAGTTGTCAAATTTATGTGTGTAGAGTTATTACTAGTATTCACTTACTATCCTTTTTATGTTTGCACGATCTGTAATGATATCCCCTGTTTCATTACTAATATTGGTAATTTGTGTTTTCTCTTTTTCTTTGTCAGTCTTGGTAGAGGCTTGCCAATATTATTGATCATTTCAAAGAACCAATTTTTTGTTTCATTTACTTTTCTATTGTTTTCCTGCTTTCAATTTTATTGATTTCTGCTCTTTATCATTTTCTTCCTTCTGCTTGCTTTGGGTTAATTTTCCCTCTTGTTTTTCTGGGTTCTTGAGATGGGAGTTTAGATTATTGATTTAAGGTTTTTCTTCTTTTCTTATGCATGCATTTAGTGTTATAAATGTCTTTCTCAGCACTGCTTTAGCCATGCCTCAGAAATTTTGATATATTTTCATTTTCACTTAGTTTAGTGTTTTTTTAAAAAAATTTCTTTTGAAAATTTTTTTGATTCATGGATTATTTAGAAGTGTGTTGCTTAATTTCCAAGGATTTGGAGATTGTTCTTTCTTTGTTATTGATTTCTAGTTTAATCCCATTGTGGTCAGAGAACATGCTCTGTATGGTTTCAGTTTTTAAAAATTTGCTGAGTTTTGTTTTATGGCCTAGTTGGTTGTCTATCTTGGTATATGTCTAGGGGCACATAAAAATGTGTATTCTGTTGTTGAGTGGAGTGTTCTATGAATGTTGATTAGATTCTGTTGATCAGATTGTTTAATTCTTCTGTATCATTTCTGTCTGTCCAGTTCTATCAATCTTTGACTATTGGAATAGTCATTTTACCAGTTTGCATCAAGTGTAAGAACCTTACCTCCCTTTATATCCAATTACTTTCCCTGTTTATAATGTAATTGTCTTACCTGTTTTCTCTACATACATTTGGAACCACATTAGGCAATGTGCATTAATCATCAAACATAATTTAGAAAATTCAGGAGGAGAAGGAAAACCTGTTGTATGTAAATTCACACTAGTATATTTTGCCTCTCTTATTCTTTCTTCCTTCCTGATGTTTCAACATTTCTTCTTTTATTGTGTCCTTTCCGTTTAGAGAACTTCCTTTAGTCAGATTTTTAGGGTGGGTCTGCTGGTGATAAACTCTCTTCATTTTCCTTCATTTGAGAATGTTTTGATTTCCCCTACATTCCTAAGGGATATTTTCATTGGGTATAGGATTTTGGGTTGACTAGTCATTTCTTTCAGCACTTGGAAAATATTGTGCCACTTCTTTCTGGCTTCTATGGTTTCTGATGAGAAATCTGCTGTCATTTGAATTATTTTCCCCTTATAGGTAAGGTGTCGTTTTTCTCTGGATGCTTTTAAGATTTTTTTTGTTTTTAGTTTTCAGCAGTTTAATATGATGTATCTTTGCATGAATTTCTTTGAATTTATCCTGCTTGGGATTTGCTCAACTGTAGGTTTATGTATGTATGTGACTATAATTAGGATGTTTTCAACTATTATTCTTTTGAGTACATTTTCAGTGTCACTCTCTTTCTTCTGTCCTCCAGGACTCTGAGGACATGAATATTAGATATTTTGCTGTATCCTCAAAGATTCCTGACATTTGGTTCATTTTTTTTTGGAGTCTGTTTTCTCTCTGTTATTTAGATTGGATATATTCTATTGTTCTATCTTCTGGTTCACTGATTTGGTGCTTTCCATTCTACAATTGAGCCCTTCTATTGAGCTTCTATTTTTGTTTGTTTGTTTTAGATAGAGACAGGGTCTCACTCTTTTAGCCAGGCTGGAGTGCAGTGGTATGATCATAGCACACTGCAGCATCAAACTCACAGGCTTAAGTTATCCTTCTCTCTCAGCCTCTTGAGTAGCTAGAACTAAAGGCATGCACCAACCCAAACCAGCTATTTTTTAGAATTTACTATTGAGCTTTTTATTTTAGTTATTGTAGTTCTCAGTGTTTTTCATTTGGTTCTTCTTTGTGTTTTCTATTTCTTTCTTTCTTTTTTTTTAAATTATACTTTAAGTTCTAGGGTACATGTGCATAACGTGTAGGTTTGTTACATATGTATACTTGTGCCATGTTGGTGGGCTGCACCCATCAACTCGTCAGCACCCATCAACTCGGCAGCACCCATCAACTCGTCATTTACATCAGGTATAACTCCCAATGCAATCGCTCCCCCCTCCCTCCTCCCCGTGATAGGCCCCGGTGTGTGATGTTCCCCTTCCCGAGTCCAAGTGCTCTCATTGTTCAGTTCCCACCTATGAGTGAGAACATGTGGTGTTTGGTTTTCTGTTCTTGCAATAGATTGCTGAGAATGATGGTTTCCAGCTGCATCCATGTCCCTACAAAGGACACAAACTCATCCTTTTTTATGGCTGCATAGTATTCCATGGTGTATATGTGCCACATTTTCTTAATCCAGTCTGTCAC
>NW_016805759.1:628191-639069 GCF_001698545.2 Rhinopithecus bieti
CCTGTCCCCAGAGGTGGAGTCTACAGAGACTGGCAGGCCTCCTTGAGCTGCTGTGAGCTCCACCCAGTTGGATCTTCCCAGGGCTTTGTTTACCTACTCAAGCCTCAGCAATGGCGGGCGCCCCTCCCCCAGCCTCGCTGCTGCCTTGCAGTTAGATCGCAGACTGCTGTGCTAGCAATGAGGAAGGTTCCGTGGGCGTGGGACCCTCCCGGCCAGGTGTGGGATATAATCTCCTGGTGTGTCCGTTTGCTTAAAGCGCAGTATTGGGGTGGGAGTTACCTGATTTTCTAGGTGTTGTGTGTCTCAGTTCCCCTGGCTAGGAAAAGGGATTCCCTTCCCCCTTGTGCTTCCCAGGTTCGGCGATGCCTCGCCCTGCTTCAGCTCTCGCTGGTCGGGCTGCAACAGCTGACCAGCACCGATTGTCCGGCATTCCCAGGTGAGATAAACCCAGTACCTCAGTTGAAAATGCAGAAATCACCTGTCTTCTGTGTCGCTCGCGCTGGGAGCTGGAGACTGGAGCTGTTCCTGTTCGGCCCTGTGTTTTCTATTTCTTTGCTTATGTTTTCTATTTCTTTGCTGACGCTTTCTATTTCCTTTATTTGTTTCAAGTGGGTTTATAATTGCCCACTTAAGTATTTTTTTTTTTTATCATGGCTGCTTTACAATGTTTGTCAGATTATTCTAACATCTTGATGTTGGCATATATTGATTGTATTTTTCATTTAATTTGAGATCTTTTGTGGTATGACAGTGATTTTTGCTTGAAATCCATATATTTTTTTTTTTATTATGACAGTCTGGTTCTTTTGAAAACCTGTTTTAGCTAGCTTTCCTTGACACTGTTTCAGTAAGGAAAGGGCGGCTGCTACCTTGTTACTGCTAGATGGATGTGGAAGTTTAGAAGGGCCTCTGGGTGGTGGGGCTTCTTGTACCGCTGGACAGTGAGTTCTAGCTCCCCATGTGGTCTTCATTGACATGTTTGTGGAGGTGGCCTTGTTACTGTTGGCCTGTGTTGAAAGTTTTGACTATCCACTAGGCATTCCTTGATACCACTCTGTGGGGTAAGTGGAAGGGTCACTGGGGCCAGGGGCAGGTGCAGGTATGGGCATGCTACTGGCTGGTAGGGGTAAAAGTCCCAGATCACTACCTGGTTTTCTTTGACATTTCCCTGGGGGTGGATATTGGGTATCTCATTAAAGCCATGAGAGAGTGGAATTCTAGGTTCACCACTAGGTTTGAGTGAGTCAGGGTGGAACCACAGTATTTTTTTGGCAGTGTTTATCTGGAGCTAGAGCAGATAGTGTCTACAAGTTTCCTGTCTTACTAAAAACTGCCTCTTTCCTGGTCCTTAGGATAGAGAGAGCAAACTTTTTTGGGGATGTTTTGCCTGTATCTATTGGTGTTTTAGATTGCTGGCTTCTTTAGCTCCAAGTCTGGTATACACAAGGCAAAAGAAAACCTAGGACATTCACCAGTGTCATCCTTGGTTCTGAGTTTCCTAGCCAGCCTGTCTTCTTTCCACTTTTTAGAGTCCTCTTATGTTTGTCTCATATACAGTGTCCAGGGTTTTTAGTTGTATTTTGGGGAAGGAATGGGGAAAAGTACTTCTACTCCATCTTCCCAGAATTGGAAGTCTTCATATTAGAAATTTTAAAAACACAAGAACATGTTAGACCTCAGAGGAATCACATTATTATATAACCTCTGGAAAACTCCACTGTATACTTGTGAGAATCAGAGTTAAAAAAGCAAATAAGGGTCTGGGCACCGTGTTTCACACCTGTAATCCTTACACTTTGGGAGACAAAGGCAGGTGGATAGTTTGAGGTGAGGAGTTAGAGATCTGCCTGGGCAACATAGCAAGATTCTGTCTCTACGAAAAAAAAAAATTAGCCAGGTGTGGTGATGTGTACTTGTAGTCCTAGCTCCTAGGGAGGCTGAGGTGGAGGAGCTTTTGAGCCCCAGCAGTTCGAAATTACACTGAGCTATGATCGCGCCACTGCACTCCAACCTGGGTGACGGAGTGAGACCCTGTCTCTTAAGAGAAAGTAAATAACATTAGTATCCTTATTATGAAAAAATTAGACCCCTGAAAGAGTCTTGGTAACCCCTGGAGGTTCCATGATCATACACTGAAAACTCCTGCTGTAAACTGTAATCTGTCCAGAGACTTGAAAGTATTAATGTTTACAATATCAATTTTAGAGCAATTTTTGTTAAATACCTATTGTTCTAGTCAGGCATTGATCTAAGTCAGGGGATATAACCATGTATGAGATAGAGAAAGTCCCTGCCCTCATGAGCTTTGAATTCTTTGGGTCAAGCAATTTGGCAACTGAATGAAGTCATGAGTCTTCTGTTTGGTTAAACTAAATACTTACATTCATATCTTAGGAGGTGTCTGGGTTTTTGTGTGTATATGTTTATTTACAGTAGGTGAAGCAGTATAGCTGTGGTCATTCACAGGAACAGTTCAGGCTACTGAGCCCACTGTGGTGCCCAGAGGCAGTGATTGATGGAGGGCAGATAGGAATACTTAGTTGTAGTACAGATAGCATGATTCTGTACATGATTTCTCCTCCTTTCCTCCCTGTCTTATTCCCTTTCTTATTCCTCCCCTTTATTTCTACCTTTCTTTCTTCCTTCTTTTTTTTAATATTTCAATAGATTTTTGGGAACAGGTGGTTTTGGTTACATGGATAAGTTCTTGAGTAGTGATTTCTGAGATTTTTTGTGCACCTATCACCCGAGTAGTATACACTGTATCCAATGTGTAGTCCTTTATTCATCACCTGACTCCCATATTTCCCCCAAGCCCCAAAGACCATTATATCATTCTTATGTCTTTGCATCCTCATAGCTTACCTCACGTTAAAAGTGAGAACATACGATATTTGGTTTTCCATTTCTGAGTTACTTCACTTATATAAATACAATGGAATACTACTCAGCCATAAAAAGGAATGAAATAATGGCATTTCTTCCTTCTTTCTTACCTTTCTTCCTTCCAGTTTGAGTTGTAGGTAGATCGTTTCCTCAGATTGCATTTACAGTTCTTACTGTCCTTTCATCCTGGCAAAGTTATATCTCCACACTTCATTATTCATTTTATTTATGTATACATTTACATATAAACATATATGTGCCCCCTACCTATATATGTATATATTTATATATTTATATGTAATACAAGGCACCTGCTACATTTTAGACACAATGCCAGGCACTAGAATAACACTGTCAATTACACGTGAAGCCCTTTAGTCTAGAGTAAGAGTTAGAATATTTTTGTGTCATGGCTTATAGAGGTCATTAAGGCATGCACTGTAGAGCTTGCAGGTCTCTAACCATTCTAGCTTCCAATTTTAACTGGAGTTAACAGTTCCTTGTGTGAATTCACCATAACACTTACGAATGGATTGGCTTTGAAAACATTTCCTCCCTTTCTTTCATTCCCAGCATCTAACTCATAAGAATTGGACTTGACTTGCATTTTCTTGAGCCATTGCTCTTAAGGTCAATCTGACATTAGGCATCAAAATGTGCTAACAATAGTTGTAGTCTGACACCCCTTTTTTCTTCTTGGCCCTCTCCCAAAATGGCAAAATAAAATAACCCAAAATTTCAAACATTTGGTTTAATTAAAATAGGCCTTATAGATATGCATTTGAATATTTGACTAGTGCATTAATATGCTAGGAAAATCAGGAGTTCAAAAGGGAATATTGCCAGCATTCCTTAGGCTCTGAGGAATAGCAACAAATAAATATTGTGCAAATTATGGTTTTGGAAAGATTAGTACAATACATTTAATAAGGCATGAAAGTCAGTAGCAAGAAAATGAGAGGAAGGGGTAAAGTCATTTGTTTATTTTAAAGGTAGAAAGGTACATTTTTGTGTTTAGGTTTTGCTCTTTTAAGAGACCTGTGTCTTACTTGCTACAATCACAAATTCCAAGGGTGAATAATGGAAATCATTGTATAGGTGTAAATGGTGTATTGACTGCTTTTTTCAGTCTATAACACACCTATCTTTTTGGCACCAAAGAGCAATGAATGAGGCATTTTATTAAATGCCTAGGCTTGTGTTCCAATCAAAGGTCACTGGTTGGTTCTCAGTTTTCAGTTTCAGATTTGTCTATGTTTGATCAGGGGCAGCAATGAGATTTTATGGCAAAGACTTTGTACTAGCCTGTATCTGTCTGTTGAAACTTGAAAGTCTTTAGAACTGTGATGCTGACAGCATGTGAACACTGCAAGAAAGTATGAGCTGTGTAATATCTTAAAGAAACTTTCAAGTATCATCTTCCTTTTGTGTTGTTTGAGTTTCAGGTACTATTATGATACTAGTGAAAAGGTATTTTATTGATTAAAGGAGATTTTTTTTTCTAGCAAATATGCATTAAGTCAGTCTTCTATTACTTTTTCTGTTCACTCCCTGCTCTATACAGTATGTTCATTAACATGTAGATATGCAGTGATTGAAGTCAGACAGCTTTTTACAGTGGAGTTGTCTTGATATAATGAGCTCCTCTTTAATGTTCAAAAAATTGTTGTTACTTTCTAAAAAGGGTTGTTTGTGAATTTCATTAAATTTAATCTTTTCTTCAAACAATTTCTGCATTGTTCAGTTTATTACAATTAAAATGCTTTCTGATGCTAAAAAAATCACTTTTTACAGATGTATTACAAATGTAAGCACTGTGAGAGGGGCTTTGTTTTTTACTTCGGAAGAAAAAGCTGCTATTTAGCTGAGAATTCTTATTTTTTTAAATTGGCCCTCCATATGGAAAATCAGAGGCGGGTACACTTACTGTACTGTTAAACAGGCAACTTTGCTCATAAGGGTTAGGTTTCACAACTAGTTCGTTCAATCCTTGGACTAGAGCATTGGTCTAATCATAGTTGAAAAACAAGGGCCTTAACCTTGCCTTCTCAGTTTACTAGGGTACAACTCCTTCGTGTTTAGAATGTTGGAAGTCTTGAGAAAGAAAAGGTATTAGTGAAGTTAAGTTTTTGCTTTAGGTAAAAGTTCTCAAAGGGATGTATGATACACCTGACTAAATTCTTGGTTGCAAAGCAGTGACTGTAGTTCATAGTGAATAGCTTCATTCTTTGTAAATTGCCTTTTCCACTTAGACCCTGGTCAGCAGGACTTGAATGGTATGAGAGTAATTCTTGGCATCTCTTGAAGACTGGGCACAGAAAGAGGCAGAATGTCTTTCTGGAGAATATTTAGCAGATTGAAGGCTTAAAGATTTCCAGGTGATATCAAGGAAGTTTTCCAGGTGAATCCCAGGACAGTTGGCTTATGAAGGCAGGGAGTTGGAGAGTTGAGAATAAATTACTTGAATATCTTAAAGTTTTTGCTAGCAATCAGAGTTTATAGAGCTATCGTAGTCCTATTATGACCACTATTCAGGAAAATGTTCTTCCAAGATACCTCTTCCTGCTTTAGTTTTAGAGGCCATTTGCATGATGCTAGAACATCTAGTTAAGTCAGAGATACACTCAAAAGTTCTTGATAGTTGGAAAAATTATAGAGAAAAAATATTTTAGACGTTTGGCTAATTTTTGAAATTGTGTTTTGACTTCTTAAGGACAGAGCCAGGATCTGAAACTTAACAGGGTTCTTTAGTAAAATTGAGCTAATCATATGACTAAGTTGGCCTTTATAAGCCCTTATGTTGTAGCTATATAACAAAAGGGCTTATCAAATGCTTTTATCACCTCAAATATAAGGTGACACTTTGATCTGAAAAAGGAACAATTCTTTTGCTGCCTTACACACAAAATACTTCTGTAGACTTGTAGGAGCTAATAATGGTGATAAGAATGTTACTGATACTATCATTTACAATAATAATAAAGAATAATAATGTTGCTAATGTTATAATTTATAATTATAAAGGTAACAGTTGCAGGTGAGAAATATGGATATTTGAAATAGATACCTAAGAGTATTCTATATAAGCAAAGAAGTAATTACAGAATGGTAAACAAAAGAGTCATGGAATTTTATGTTGAGATTAACTCTCATTGGAGATTGCCAGCATTATGTTAATTAAATCAGAAGAAACTTCACAAAAGAAAGGTAAATTTATAAGCTGGGACTAGCCAGGCAGGACATTTCAGAGGGTGGTGTATAGTCAAGAAGAAAGTTGAATGTGGGAATTAGTTTACTGGATACATTTAATGTGAAGTACATTTTCTAGAGGAGAGTTTAGGGTGTGAGATAGGGAGAAGAAAGAGCTAGGGACAAATTGGAGAAGAGTAAGCATTTCAGAAATTTGTAAAATGCAATACAGATGCCATATGGAAAAGTTCCTAACCTTACTTTGTCCATCTTTACACTTCATGTGAACACATATGCATAAACTTTAATTATACTCAGGAGATTTTTGACATGTTTGATAACATTTTCCAGTATTTAAGTGAAGTTAGGGTGGAGAGATGAAATTTTATGAGAAACTATAGTTGTATTTACTAGTTGTGATCAAAGTATTTAATAAGACTAAAGGGAAACACCACATTTTGAAAATACCATCAGAAGTCCTGGGCTTCTGAAACTTGGAAGACATTTAACTGACATTGAAAAAGGAAACCTATGTGTGGCAATGAAGTTATGGTATGTAAGAATAAAGAAAAGGTGGAGTATAAAGTCAGAAATTTCTGAAGCTACTTAACTTGCTCTCAGAGGTATTATCAGCTAAGGCCTATGAATTGGCCTATAAATTGTTATGTTATTGGTCTACAGAATAAAATTTGTGCCTTCCGTATTTTATGAATTAACCTTTCCTGCTTTTTATTATATGCAAAAGCAATAAAACAAAGTGCAAGAACAATAATGTTTAAATATTAGCAACAATTTGAATGAAAGTAAATTTATGATTATAAAATGCTATTTGATGAAAGCAAAGCCATACTACATGGCTTGATGCTGGGTATTTCATCAATCTGAAATGTTAAACATTTTAATGAACATAGAAAATGTTACAGGTATTTTCTTAAATTAAAACTAATGTTTTAATGCTCACTTCTGCATGTGATTCTGTGGTTGTATTTGAACTATTTCTATAAAGAGGATGCTACAGTTATCTTTTAATTGTATTTCAATATTTGGGCCAAGGGATGAAGTTGAAGCACTTTTATTTTAGTGGGAGGAAGTGTGGAAAATATGATGTTTTCTGAGATAAAAATGAGTTAGATTAGCAGTGCCGGTAGTTTTACGAACATACAATAATTTAGCATAGTTTTAGGCCATATTTCCATTTAGTTTATTCCGATTTTACTGAGAGTGTTGTTTGTTTGGGGATATGGAATATTAGCGCTTTCGATTTGCTTTATTTCTCATTTGTAGGCTATGACTGTAATGAATTTCTAAAAATTATGACTGAGTAATATCCCCAGCCATTCTGGCAACTTAAGTGTTACTGGATAGAGTGTTTGTAGTGATGATTGTTAATTTATTTAAGGACATTTTTTAGATGCTTGAGGTATAAGTTACTCTAGAATATGATTAAGAGCTATGGCATTCTTTTGAGTAGGTCTTCACTTTTAATTAAACATAAACTTTTAATTATTTTCTTTTATATATACATAAAATATAAAAAACCCAGAAGTGGTATGTCAGTTTTTCCAATCAAGATGTCAAGATCAGAATCTTGAAGAGAAATATTTATATGGAAAGAATTATGTGGATATAGACTTAACAAAACATATTATTGGATTATTGGTAAATATGAATTTGTTCATATTTATGTAACTAGTCAAGGGCACATATGGTGGAAGGCACTTCTGCTTATTAATATATTCATTATATCTCTACTTCTTTTGCAGTGATTTAACTTTGGTGGATGGCATTCTCTGATAAAAATGTTTATGTGTCTAAAACTTTGTATGTATTCCTTCTATCTGTATTTTTGTATTCAATAGTATAGTAGGGAATTTATAGTTACAAATAATTTATTGTATATTTCAAAATAGCAAGAAGAGAAGATTTGTAATGTTCACAACACAAAGAAAAGATAAATGTTTGAAGTACCCCGATGTGATCATTACACATTGTATACAGGTATCAAAATATCACATGTACCCCCAAATATACACAATTATTATATATTAATAAAAATTTAAAGACATTATATGTAATAATAATGATATTTTATTTAAGAAGCACTTAAATTCCATTAACACCAGAGGAAAAATAATTTTAAAAAAGAAATAATTGTAGTTACGTTATTAGATATTCAGGTAATTAGCGGTAATTTAGATTCACTAATTATACACACTGAATGATTTAATAAGTTTTCATAGCATTGTCATTTTTTATGTATAAGTTAAAAATTCTTTTTTATTCCATATTGTTGGATTTTTTAAATGTCATTGAGGCCACAGATTCTGTTTGTTTGTTTATTTATTTTTGGCTGTGAATTTTGCAAATTGTCCTGCTGGCTAATATGTGATTGAGATTGAGATGTTTTCCATTTTTAGATATTTCTATGTGAAACATTTAGAGAAGTAGTCCTGTACATCTTTTAAGTAGTCAATGACCTTATCTTTTGCCAAAATCAGATGATATTCAATACTGATACTATGGAGAGAGGAATCAAAATAGGTACCTAATTATAATTACTTTTTCCCCTGTCATTATATCACTACATGCAAAACAACTGATTTGTAAGAGATCACACAATTGCTGAGTTTTGGCAGGTACAAAGGTTTTTTTTGTTTGCTCCTCTCTGTCTTTCCCCTTTCCTGTTTTCATCACATGTAAGATTTATTGGAACAGTTCAGACTGACCTCCCTCTTGAGAGATTTAATTTTAATTCTAATAGTTTATAAGAAATAGCAGAAGGACAAAGGGAACTTAATATGTTTATGACTGATTCATCTTTTCAGAAATCCTTCACATTTGTGGTATAGTTCAATTGTTAAGAGAGTAAGGAAGATTTTGGGTAATCTTGGGGAGATCATTATAGAGACTTGGATGAAACACTATATAATTAGCTGCCACAGTTGCTGCTTTTGGAATAAAACCTAATGTGAACAACATGAAGGCAGGGACTATGTCTTTTTAACTGTTCTTACCCAGTATGCAGTATTGTGCCTGGCACATGGTGGGAATATAGTAGTTATTGTAAGAGTAAAGGAAAATAGGATGGGAGAGAAGAAAGAAAGGGAAAAAACCTAAGTTAATTGGACAAAGTAATAAATTCCAGGTCATTCTGTTGTGATTGTTTTGGTTGATGCATTGCCCTCCCAAACTAATAACAAACAGATATATGATTTTCTACTGAGCGTGAACATGGTATAACTTTGAGAAACCTGTTATCAAAGGGTTTTAAGCATTTTTGTTATTAGTTCACAGTGACTCAATTGTTTTTCCTCCTGCTCATTTTGTTGGGTAGTATTGGGAATAACAAGACTCAAGTTGCACATAGTATTTCAAGGAAAACTTTGATGATTACTATTACCATATTTATTGTCTTTTCTTTTGAAACTGTAGGTCCCTATGACCAATCCTCTTTTTGAATGGACTGAGCACTCCCTCCTAGCAGGGTCTACCACTTCCTAAACTGCTGTGTAGACCATCCTAAGACACTTCAAATACTCTGTAACATACATGTGATATTTAAGAATCAAGGTCATTCACTGGTGACAGGAAGTGGTCTATTTTTCATCATTTTGATAAGGTTGTTGATGAAATGGTGTTGGAATTTAGGACTGGCATAGGACTTGAATAATACAGTTCATAATTCAGTGATGAAACTCATCTATCTTGTCTTCATGCATTTCTTGTCATTTTATTGACAGTTAATTTTATCCTGGTTCTATTTGGAGTCAGGAGCACCAATCTATGTTAGATGGTCCTATTATCAATGCCTCTTTAGAGGTATTTTCTCCACAGGGAGAGATGGATGCTGGATTTGTAGCCATTTATATACACCAGGTCCAGACAGAATAAAGTAAAAAAAAAAAAAAAAAAAAAAAAAAAAAAGGCCCAAATCAGCAGATGGTGACAAAAGTGATCCCTGGCTGCCCTCATTGTTCGTTAGCATAAGACACTTCCACCAGCCCCATGGCAGTTTACAAGTGCTCTGGCAACAACCTTGAAGTCACCACTCCATTCCATGGCAATGACCTGGAAGTTACTGCCCCTTTTCTAGAAAGTTCTAATTAAACTGCCCGTCAATTCACATCAGCCTGCCGCTTAATTTGCATATAATTGAAAGTGGATATACATGAGTATAAATATAGTTGCCAACAGCCCCTACTTAGCTGACTTTGGGTGCACAGCCTATGAGTTAGCCTGCTTTGCAAGGAGCAGTACCATTCAAGAAAATGTTGCTATCTGACATCACTACCTTAACCTTAAATTCTTTCCTAGCCAAAGCCAAGAACCTCCTGGGCTAAGCCCCAGTTTTGGGGCTCACTTTTCCTGCATTACTAGGAGGAAAGTTATTAAAAAAAGAATTTTTTTTCATTTTTATTATACTTTATGTTCTAGGGTACATGTGCACAACGTGCAGGTTTGTTACATATGTATACATGTGCCATGTTGGTGTACTGCACCCATTAACTCGTCATTTACATTAGGTATATCTCCTAATGCTATCCCTCTCCCCTCCTCCAACCCCAAAACAGATCTCGGTGTTTGATGTTCCCCTACCTGTGTCCAAGTGATCTCATTGTTCAATTCCCACCTATGAGTGAGAACATGCGGTGTTTGGTTTTCTGTTCTTGTGATAGTTTGCTGAGAATGATGGTTTCCAGCTGCATCCATGTCCCTACAAAGGACACAAACTCATCCTTTTTTTTTGGCTGCATAGTATTCCATGGTGTATATGTGCCACATTTTCTTAATCCAGTCTGTCAC
>NW_016805759.1:640041-650748 GCF_001698545.2 Rhinopithecus bieti
TGATTCTTCCTATCCATGAGCATGGAATGTTCTTCCATTTGTTTGTGTCCTCTTTTATTTCATTGAGCAATGGTTTGTAGTTCTCCTTGAAGATGTCCTTCACATCTCTTGTAAGTTGGATTCCTCGGTATTTTATTCTCTTTGAAGCAATTGTGAATGGGAGTTCATTCCTGATTTGGCTCTCTGTTTGTCTGTTATTGGTGTATAAGAATGCTTGTGATTTTTGCACATTAATTTTGTATCCTGAGACTTTGCTGAAGTTGCTTATCAGCTGGAGGAGATTTTGGGCTGAGACGATGGGGTTTTCTAAATAGACAATCATGTCATCTGCAGACAGGACAATTTGACTTCTTCTTTTCCTAACTGAATACCCTTTATTTATTTCTTTCTCTTGCCTGATTGCCCTAGCCAGAACTTCCAACACTATGTTGAATAGGAGTGGTGAGAGAGGGCATCCCTGTCTTGTGCCAGTTTTCAAAGGGAATGCTTCCAGTTTTGCCCATTCAGTATGATATTGGCTGTGGGTTTGTCATAAATAGCTCTTATTATTTGAGATACGTTCCATCAATACCGAATTTATTGAGAGTTTTTAGCATGAAGGGCTGTTGAATTTTGTCAAAGGCCAAGAAAATGTTTTAGATGATAAATTCTTCGGTTTAAAGTCCATGTTTCAATCCTGTAGTTGACCTTAATGATCAATAATTATTTTTATTGTGTAATATGATACTTATATCAAAAATGATTTCCATATTTCCATCATGTTATTTATCAAATAATTTCATATCTATGAGAGATTCTTACTCACTTCAAGATAGGTATTATACAATGCCATTTTAATTTTCCTGGTCCTCCAACTGTGTCAGACTTCTGTAATATTTATCAAATCAACCTTACTTATGAGTACCAGCCTAGAGAAAGGCTATAGTTGTTTATGGCACAGATAATCTCATTGTAACCTTTTAGATCTTCTTTGATAACTTTTAGGAATGTTATTCAAGTCTTTTAGTAAAAAAGAAACACAAAAAATCCCAAACTTCTATTATGCTGGGATACCTTAACCTCACTTTTGTAACTCCCAGGATTGGGCAATTTAAAGTACAATTTTCTTTATTAAGTGTCATGGGTAGCAATCTCTTGTTACTAATGTTTAGAAAAATTGCTTTCATTTGCGGAAGGCTCTAATTGTTGCTGGATGCAATAAATGTTTGGCTTACCTTATTCATTTTCCCAGACCAATAGACCCTTAAAGTGTGAATAGATTCCAAAAACAAACAAACAAGCAAACAAACAAACAAACAAAAAAAAACCAAACAAAAACCCACATTAACCCATGGAGTGAAATATATTTTGATGGCATGCATTATTTGGGAGTGGAGAAATGAGGGTGACCTGTGTAAATTACATACATCTTACTTTCAGTCTGGAGAATTTGCTTCCCATACTTAAGTTTTACAGTGGACTTTATTTTAAAATGTCAGCTATACAGCATACATTTTCCTTTTCTGATTTTATCTCGGTAGATTTTTATGATTCAGAGAGTTTTTTTAAAGGAACACTTAACCTCTGTGTTTTACTTTATGATTTGTCAAAAGTACTAATTTTGGGGGGCCATATATGTTAATGTTTAGAATGTTGGAAAAAATTTTAGGCATTACTATAATGATTCTCTTTGTACAATATACAGTATTCAGGTTTCAATAAAGTATGCAAAATTGGGAAATAGAAGATGTATCTTATAGATGTATAAGAAAAATGTACATTATGAATTTTGTTAAAAATGGTCAAGAATACCCTTTGAATTGTTAATCTAAGACATGCATAAAACATTTTGTTTGATTAATTTTGGTTTTGAATAAATTTTTCAGGCCGAGCACGGTGGCTCATGCCTGTAATCCCAGCACTTTGGGAGGCTGAGGTGGGCAGATCACCTGAGGTCAGGAGTTCAAGACCAGCCTCGCCAACATGATGAAACCCATCTCTACTAAAAAAATACAAAAATTAGCTAGGCATGGTGGCGCATGCTTTTAGTCCCAGCTACTTGGGAGGCTGAGGCAGGAGAATCGCTTGAACCTGGGAGGTGGAGGTTTCAGTGAGCCAAGATTGCACCTGCACTCCATGGAGCCTGGGTGACAGTGAGACTCCGTCTCAAAAATATATATATATTTTTCATATTAAAATTACTTTTGTTTTACTGCCTGAAGTTTAACTCCATATTTATAAATATTATGGCATCTGTGCCAAATAGGGGAGTGTTACATGCTATTGATCTATTTAAAATGGGTGACTTGTAGATTGGATACAATCTGAAAATCTTTGCCTTTTATTTATAGTGTTTAGACCATTTTTATTTAATGTAATTATCTATATGATTGGGTTTAATTTACTATCTTTAAAACTTTATTTATTTATTTTAATGAGACAGGGTCTCACTCTGTTGCCTGTGCTGAGTACAGTGGCGTGACCATAGCTCACTGCAACCTTAACCTCTTGGGCTCAAGCAATCCTCCCACCTCAGCTCTTGAGTAGCTGAAACTACAGGTGTGTGCCACCATTCCCAGCTAATATTTTATTTTCATTTTTTTTTTAAAGATGGGATCTCACTATGTTGTCCAGGCTGGTCTGAAACTCCTAGGCTCAAGCTATCCTTCTGCTTCAGCCTCACGAGTAGCTGGGACTATTGGTGTGTGCTACCACACCGGCCTAATTTTTTTGGTAAAGTTGGGGTCTTACTACGTTGCCTAGGCTGGTTGCAAATTCCTAGACGCCAACAATCCTCCCACCTCACCTGCCCAAAGTGCTGGAATTACAGGTGTGAGCTACTGCACCTGGCCTTAATTTACCATCTTGTAGTTTTTTCCTATTTGTTTCATATACAGAGTATTTTAAAAAATTTTTATTTCAGCTCCACTGTTGTTTAATTAGCTATACTTTTTGTTTATGGTTGCTTTGAAGTTTACAATAAATATCTTTAACTTATCACAGTCTACCTTTAAATAATATTATTTTAATTAATGTATAGAGTAAGAGCCATAAATGACAATATGCTTCACTTTCTTCCTGTTTTTTTTTATTATTCTTGCTATATATCAGAAAACCCACAGTACACTGTTGCAGTTTTTGCTTTAGGCAGTTAATTATCTTTTTAAAAAATAAGTTTAATTAAGGTATAATTTGGAGCAATGGAATTCACTCTTTTAGTAACACAGTTACAGACATTTTACATATGTATATAACATGCAACTACCACTACACTTAAGATATAGATTTTTAGATTTTTTTAATTATTATTTTTTATTTTTTTATTATACTTTAAGTTCTAGGGTACATGTGCACAATGTGCAGGTTTGTTACATATGTATACATGTGCCATGTTGGTGTGCTGCACCCATTAACTCATCATTTACATTAGGTATATCTCCTAATGCTATCCCTCCCCCCTCCCCCCACCCCAAGACAGGGGTGTGTGATGTTCCCCACCCTGTGTCCAAGTGTTCTCATTGTTCAATTCCCATCTATGAGTGAGAACATGCAGTGTTTGGTTTTCTGTCCTTGTGATAGTTTCCTCAGAATGATAGTTTCCAGCTTCATCCATGTCCCTACAAGGGACATGAACTCATCCTTTTTTATGGTTGCATAGTATTCCATGGTATACATATACCACATTTTCTTTATCCAGTCTGTCATTGATGGACATTTGGGTTGGTTCCAAGACTTTGCTATTGTGAATAGTGCCACAGTAAACATACGTGTGCATGTGTCTTTATAGCAGTAATGGGATGGCTGGGTCAAATGGTATTTCTAGTTCTAGATCGATATAGATTATTTTCATCATCCNATGAACTCATCCTTTTTTATGGTTGCATAGTATTCCATGGTATACATATACCACATTTTCTTTATCCAGTCTGTCATTGATGGACATTTGGGTTGGTTCCAAGACTTTGCTATTGTGAATAGTGCCACAGTAAACATACGTGTGCATGTGTCTTTATAGCAGTAATGGGATGGCTGGGTCAAATGGTATTTCTAGTTCTAGAAGGATATAGATTATTTTCATCATCCCCAAAAGCTCTCCATGCCTCTTTGTAGTCAGCCTGTTACTCACACCCCTGACAACCACTGTTCATATTTCTGTCTTTACGAGCTTATGTCTTCCACAATGTTGTAGAAGTGGAATCATAAAGTACATACATAGCCTTTTGTGTCTGGCTTCTTTCATTTTGCATAACAAAGAAGATTTATCCATGTTGTTGTAGGTAACAGTAATTTGTATCATTCTTTTGCTGAGTAGATTCCAATGTATGGATGCATGACAATTTGTTTTTTTAATCACCGGTTGATGGTCTTTTGGGTTCTTAGTTTTTGGTGACCACGAATAAAGTTGCTAAGTTGCATACAGGTCTTTGTGTGGACATATGTTTTCATTTCTTTTGGGTAAAAACCTAGGCATGGGATTACTCTGTGGGATGATAAATGAGTGTTTTACAAGAAACTGCCAAAGAAGTTTCCAAAATGACTGCACCATTTTGTATTCTCATTAGCATGAGCTCTGTTGCATTGTACCATTACCAGCACTTGGTATTATCATTAAAAAATTTTAGTTATATTGGGAGGCCCAGGTGGGCGGATCACTTGTGGTCAGGAGTTTGAGACCAGCCTGACTAACATGGAGAAACCCCATCTCTACTGAAAATACAAAATTAGCCAGGCGTGATGGCGCATGCCTGTAATCCCAGCTATTTGAGAGGCTGAGGCAGGAGAATCCCTTGAACCTGGGAGGCGGAGGTTACAGTGAGCCGAGATGGTGCCATTGCACTCCAGCCTGGGCAACAGGAGTGAAACTCTGCCTCAAAAAAAATTTTTTTTTTAGTTATTCTGGTAGACTTCTATTAGTACTGTATCTCATTAAATTTTAAATTTGCTTTTCCGTAATGACTAAATGATTTTTAAATTTTTTTCGTTTGCCTATTTGTCATCTGTATCTCTTTGGAGCAATGTCTTTTCAAATTTATTATTATTTTTAATTAAATTGAAAGAGCTCTTTATATATTCCAGATATAAATGCTTTATGTGATTATTTTATACAAATATTTCTCCTAGACTGGGTTTGTGATTTCATTTTTTTTGAAATATGTATACATTGTGGAATGGCTAAATCAAATTAATTGACCTCACATACAAAATAAATTTACTTCGTTTATTTGTGGTGAGAGCACTTAAAATATACTCTTTTAGCAATTTTCAAGTATACAATATATTATTATTAACTATAGTCACTGTGTTGTACAATAGATCTCTTGAAGTTATTCCTCCTGACTAACTGAAATTTTACATCCTTTAACCAGCATCTTCCCATCCTCCCACTGCCTGCCCAGCCCCTTCATTTTAAGTGTCTTTCAAAGAGCCAAAATATTTAATTTTGATACGATTCAATTTTTAAATTTTTGTCTTTTACGGAGTATGCATTTGAGATATCTTTACCTAAACAAAGGTCAGAAATATTTTCTCATACATTTTCTTCTAGAAATTTTATAGTTCTATATTCTATATTTAGGTCTATGGCCCACTGTGGTTTCATTTTTATGGACGCGGCAGGGATCATTTGTTTTGCATATGGAGCTCCAATTATTCACAACTATCTTTTGAAGATATTAAAAAATGAGAACATTTTCTGTTAGAGTTTCCCTTATAGTTACCATTTCTAAAACTCTTCATTCTTTTGATAAGTCCAGATTGCCATTCTGTATTTTTTTTTTCCATCTGAAGAACTTTGTTTTACATAGTTTGCAGTGTAGAGCTGCTGCTGATGAATTCTCTCTAAATATTTATTTGTCTGAAAAAGTCTTTGTTTTCACATTAGAAAGATATTTTTGCCTATATGGATTCTAAATCGACAGTTTACATTTCTCCAGTATTTTAAAGATGTTGTTTTGCGGTCTTTGAGCTTGCATATCTTCTAATGAAGGGTCTGCTCTCACTCTCATTTTTGTTCCTTTATATGTATTGTTTAATTTTTCCCTGTGTGGCTGCTTTTAAGATGTCCTTTTTATGATTGTTTTCCATAAATTTGATTATGATGTTCCTTGCATCTTCTTTTCTTTCATAATTATTTTTAAAAACAATTTTTATTGATACATATTTGTACGTATTTATGGGGTACCATGTGATATTTTGTTACATACACAGAATGTGTAATGATCAAGTTAGGTTATTTAGGATGTCCATCATCTCAGTACTTATCATTTCACTGTATTGGGAACATTTCAATCCTCTCTTCTATTTTGACATAAACAATACATTGTTATTAATGGTAGTCACCCTACTTTGCTATCAAACATTAGAACTTATTCCTTCTATTTGACTCTATGTTTGTGCCCATTAACCAACTTCTCCTCATTCTGCACCCTCCCAGTCACACATTCTTCCTAACCTCTGGTTGACATTCTCATGATCAACCTCTTTTAGCTCTCATGTATGAGTGAGAACATGCAGTATTTGTCTTTCTGTGTCTGGCCTATTTCACTTAACATAATGACCTCCAGTTCTATCCATGTTGCAACAAATGCCACGATTTCATTCTTTTTTATGGCTGAATAGTATTCCATTTTTGTGTGTGTGTGTACATATACTGATACATATGTTTGTGTATATATATTTCTTTATCTTTTCATCCATTGATGGATACTTAGGTTGGTTCCATAGCTTTACTATTGTGAATAGTGCTGCAGTAAGCATGGGGGTGCAGATATCCCTTTGATATGCTGATTTCCTTTCTTTTGGAAAAATACCCAGTGGCAAGATTGCTGGATGGTATGGTTGTTCTATTTTTAGTTTCTTGAGAAATCTCCATACTGTTTTCCATAGTGGATGTACTAATTTACATTCCAACTAAGAGTGTATAAGAGTTCTCTTTTCTCTCCACTCTCACCATCATCTGTTATTTTTTGTCTTTTTAGTAATAGCCATTCTAACTGGGGCAAGATGATATCTCATTGTGGTTTTGATTTGCATTTCCTTGATGATTAGTGATATTGAGTATTTTTTAAAATCATATACCTGTTGACCATGTGTATGTCTTCTTTTGAGAAGTATCTATTCATGTTCTTTGCCCACTTTTAAATGGGATTATTATTTTTTGGTTTTGCAGTTGAATTCCTTGTATATTGTGGATGTTAGTCTCTTGTTAAATGACTAGTTTGCAAATATTTTCTACTGTTCCACAGGTTATCTCTTAATTCTGTTGATTATTTCCTTTGTTGTTCAGAAGCTTTTTGGTTTAATATAGTCTCATTTGTCTACTTTTGTTTTTGTTGCCTGTGCTTTGGGTCTTAGCCATAAAATTCTTTGCCTAGATCATGTCCTGAAGCACTTCCCCTGTATTTTCTCCTAGTGGTTTTATAGCTTCAGGTCTTATATTTAAGTCTTTAATTCATCTTGAGTTGATTTTTATATATGGTAAGAGATAGGGGACTAGTTTTATTCTTCTGCATATGGATATCCAGTTTTTCCAGCACTATTTATTTAAGAGGGCATCCTTTCCCCAATGTATATTCTTGGCACCTTTGTCGAAAATTAGTGGATTTATGTAAATATGTGGATTTATTTCTGGGTTCTCTGTATTGTTTCATTAGTTTGTGTGTCTGTTGCTATATCAATACTATGCTGTTTTGGTTACTATTGACTTGTAATATATGTTAAATATTTTGAATTCTATTTCTGTGAAAAATGACATTGGTATTTTGATAGGGGTTGCATTGAATCTGCAGGTTGCTTTGGGTAGTATGGTCATTTTAACAATATTAATTCTTCCAATCCACGAGCATGGGATACCTTTCCATTTGTTTATGTCCTTTTCGATGTCTTTCATCAGTATTTTGTAGTTTTTTTGGTAGTGGCTTTCTCCTCGTTGGTTATTTATTCCCCAGGTTTTTTTTTTTTTTTTTTTTTTTTTTTTATTGTTGCTTTTGTAAATAGGATTGCCCTGTTGGTTTCTTTCTCAGCTAGTTTATTTTTGGTGGATAGAATTGCTACTGATTTTTGTATGTTGATTTTGAATCCTGCAACTTTATTGAACTTCTTTATTAGAGGTAAGAGTATTTATTTATTTATTTTGATAGACAAAGTCCTACCCAAGCTGAAGTGCAATGGCATGATCATGGCTCACTGCAGCCTCAACTGCCTGGGCTCAAGTGTTTTCCCCAACTCAGCCTCCTGAGTAGCTGGGATCACAGGTATGCACCACCATATTCAGCTAATATTTTAATTTTTTTGTAGCGATGAGATCTCATTATTACCCAGGGTAGTCTCAAACTCTTGGGCTTAAGTGATCTGCCTGGCTTGGCCTCCCAAGGAGTTATGATTACAGGTGTGAGCCACCATGCCTGGTCAGTTTGACTTCTTTTCCAATTTGGGTGCCTTTTATTTCTTTCTCTTGACTAATGGTTCTGGCTAGGACTTCCAGTATTATAGTGAGTAGGGGTTGTGAAAGTGGACATTCTTGTCTTATTCCAGTTATTAGAGGAAAGGCTTTCAACTTTTCCCCATTCAGTATGATGTCATCTGTGGCTTTGCCATATATGGACTTTATTACATTAAGGTATATACTTTCTATACCTAGTTTGTTGAGAGTTTTTATCATGAAGGGGTGTTGAATTTTATCAAATGCTTTTTCTGTGTCTATTGATATGTGAGTTCTTTTTGTTTTTTTGGCTTGGGCTTTGTTAAAGTTTTGGATCTATGGGTTTATAGTTTTATTCAAATTTGGAAAGCTTTGGCTGTATTCTTCACTCTCTTTTCTTCTCTCTTTTGGAGCTCATATGTATGTTAGACTATATGGCCTATTCATTTCTTTTTAATTCTTATTTTCTCTCACTGCTTCAACTTCAATCATTTCTATTGCTATGTCTTCACTTTCTACTGTTAATTCAATCCAGTGTGTTTTTTTATTTTAGATATTATTTTCTTCCTTTCTATGAATTTTTTAAAAATGAGATGGGGTCTTGCTATGTTGCCTAGGCTGGTGTTGAACTCCTGAGCTCAAGTGATCCTCCTGCCTTGGCCTCCTAAAGGCTGAGATTAAAGGTGTGAGCCATGGTACCTGGCCCTCTCTATAAGTTTTAACAGTATCCTTCTATGTCTTTCATTCCTCGCCTTGTTCATGTTTTCCTCTGCATTTTTCAAGATATGGAGTACATTTTAATAGCTGTTTTAACATCGTACCTGCTAATTTAATAATTTCTGGGTCTGTTTTATTGATTGATTTTCTCCTTGTCATGGGTCATATTTTCTGCTTCTTTGCAAGCCTGTACATTAAAAAAATGTTTTAAAAAATTATTGTGGTAATATTTACGTAACATAAACTCACCACTTTAGCAAATTTAAAAAGCATAATTCAGTGATATTTGGTACATTTATAATGTTGTACAACCACTACCAGTGTTTAGTTCCAAATCATTTCATCACTCCAAAAACAAAACTGCTTTTTGGTTGGATGTGGTGGCTTACCTCTGTAATCCCAGCAGAGGATTTGGGAGGCCGTGGTGGAAGGATTGCTTGAGTCCAGGAGTTTGAGACCAGCCTAGTCAACATAGTGAGATGCCTTCTGTATAAAAAATTTAAAAAATTAGCCAGGCATGGTAGCTCATGCCTGTGGTCTCAGCTACTTTGGAGGATGGGGTGGGAGGATTGCTGAGCCCAGGAGATTGAGGCTGTAGTGAACTATGATAATGCCACTGCGCTCTAGCCTGGGAGACAGAGCAAGACCCTGTCTCCAGAAAACAAAATGAAACAAGATAAAACCCAAAACTACTTTTTACACAGTCACTCTCCAATCCCAGGGCAAGAATCCCAGGGCAAGAATAATTTTTCTGTCTCTGTGGATTTACCTATTCCAGATATTTCATATAAATGGAATCATGCAATATGTGGCCTTTGTTTTTAGCTTCTTTTGCTTAGCATGTTTTCTAGGTTTATCCATTTTTTAAGCATGTTTCAGTACCTTAGTTTTATTGGTGAATAATATTTCATTGTGTAGCTCTACCTCAATTTGCTTATCTATTCAGCTGTCAACAGACATCCTTCTACCCTTTAGTTATTGTGAATAGTGCTGCCATTAATATTTGTATATATGTTTATGGTTGAACAACTGTTTTCTTTAGGAAGATATGTAGGAGTATGATTGCTGGGTCATATGGTATTTCCTGTTTAACTCTTTAAGGAAGTGCCAAACTATTTTCCAGAGCATGTGCACATTTTATATTCCTACCAGCAATGTATTGACTGTTCTAATTTCTATTTTAGTGAGTGTTAAGTTGTGATTTTGATTCATATTTTCCTAATGAATAATGATTTTGAGCTTCTTTTCATGTGCTTGCTGGCCATTTGTATATTTTCTTTGGGAAATGACTAGTTTAGCCTTTTGCTTATTTAAAAATTGGCTTGTCTTTTCATTGTTGAGTTGTAATTGTTCTTTATGTATTATAGGTAGTAGGCCCTACTTAGATATGATTTGCAAATATTTTCTTCAGCCTGTGGGTCTTTTCACTTGCTTGATAGCGTTCTTTGATACACAAAATTTTTCGTGTCATCACTGGGGACTTCAATACTGAGAACTAAAAGGAATTAAGTTGATTTTTTTAAACTGGCTTAGAAATAAACTATCACAAGGACAGAAAACCAAACACCGCATGTTCTCACTCATAGGTGGGA
>NW_016805760.1:0-11240 GCF_001698545.2 Rhinopithecus bieti
TGTATATATATATAAATATACATTCGTATATTTATATGTATTTATATAATACATATATAGTTGAAAGATCTACATACATAAATACATGTGTAAGTATATCTATCTATAGAAATATAAATACATTAATATATTTCTTAAATTTTTCTTAAAATATATATGTTTATATATGTATATATACAAATGTTTATATACAAATATATAAAATCAGTTTTATATATTTATATATATTTTCAGAGACAGAGTCTCACTTTGTAACCAATGCTGAAGTGCAATAGAGTGATTATAGCTAACTGCAGCCTCAAACTCGTGGACTCAATTGATCCTCCTGCCTTAGCCTCTCAAGTAGCTGGGACCACAGGCATGTGCCACCATGCCCAGCTTTTTTTAATTTTTCCTAGAGATAGGGTTCTCATTTTGTTGCCCAGGATGGTCTTGAACTCCTGGCTTCAAGCAATACTCCCTCTTCAGCCTACCAAAGTGCTGGGATTACAGGTTGAGTCACTACACCCAGCCACTATTTTTATACGTCGCTTTAAAAGTTTTGAAAACTTTTCCTGGGGGACTGATATTACTAAATGTCTATCTTTTCATGACTCCTGCATGCAGAAAATATAATTAAGGAAATGGAAGGGCTAATTTAATTTGTAAATATTTTAGTAATGATAAGATATTAAAGAAAACAGAAGGACAAAAGGAAGGAAAACTGGGTCAGGGTGGGGGGATAAGGAAGACTTCAGGGAGAAAGCAAATGATTTGGGCTTTGAAGAATGAATAAAGGTTTGCAAAAAGGCTGTGGAGTGTGGGGTCAAAAGCATTCCAGACAAGAAAGAATTTCATGCAAAGTTCCAAAGATGTGAAAGGATGAATCATATGGGTAGAGAACTTGGGTTAATTAGGAATTGCTGGATTTTAAAATGCAGGTGGAAGACACTATTCAGAGGAAGGTAGAGATCAGAAAACAAAGAAAGATATTTCATTCTAAGGAATCTGGGATTTATTTCTAAATGATGGGAATTCTGAGGACTTTTGGGTGATAGGACTAGGTTTCTGTGAAGTTAAGTTTAGATTAGTGGGATGAGGTCATAGAAGAAAGGGAGTTAGGAGGTCATTAAATGTTTGGGGCAGAGATAATGAGGTCTTAGGCTCAAACAGGGCAGAAAGTTGAGGAGGGAGAACTGAGAATAGAGGCTTAGAAGGGAAGAGGGACATGGATGTGGGAGCAAGAGATGGGGAGGGAAAATGACATAGAGGAACAGAAGTGGGTTAAGGAAGTCAAGCGTCCTGAGAACTCATTATTACCTCGTACACATATATAGGCAAATAATGTTTTGTTGCAGACATTTGTTGTACAAAATAGAAAATAGTAAATCTGAATCCCATTCATTGTATAGATACTCATTTTAAGTGTACGTCACTCAGATGGAACACTCAAAGACATAATGGTGAGTGGATAATTTTCAAAAGGAAACCTCTCAGTAAGGAAAATCACAGATTGCTTGCTGTTTGATTCAAAATCAAAAGTGTTAATTGAAAATTGTCATTTATATTTGCCTAACATCTCATGACACTTTTATGGTCTACTTATATTAAAATGCAGATAAGTATGATGAAGTAAATTTTGCCACTTTCTAAACTTCTTGTTACTCACTCTAATTGTTTAAAAGTATTGAATTTCTTTGTCCTGTTAAAAGTGTCCTGTTGCTAAATGGTACAACTGCTAGATCTGTTAATTAGTAGCTAATTTTATTTATATTTAAACGAAGAAGTTATTGATGGAGTGAGCAATGTCAAAAGAAAATTAAAGTAAACATTTTATGTATAAAATTAGATAAATGGTTCCTTTTGACTGGGAGAAAGAGGGACCAGTCCAGAAAGGAAGAAGGGTACTTCCTTGACCATAAACACTTTTCTTATGTTTTGGTGCCTTGTTATCTGAAAGTAGATTTGAGGTGTGTGAGGTGAACCGCATTAGTAGAACCATTAGAAAGGTGTAGACCACCTCTTTTGCTTTGAGATCTGTTTCTTAAACTGAGAGAATCCAGAGGGATGACTAACCCAACTAGGGGAAATTGATCTTAGATTAAAGAGTTCAGGGTGAAATACAGTAAATTCCATTTTGGGGTCTGTAGAGTTAGAGTAAACCGCTAATTGGACAGCTAATATGTAGTGAGGTAAGGTATCAATAATGTATCATAGAATTCTAATTTCTTTTAAAATTTAAAGTATATTTAGTATTTGTTCACATAATAATTACATTACTTTTGAAATAATTTTAAGAAAGAAATTATCTCTGACTAAAATACTGATAATACACGCTTTTAAATCTATGAGGAATTGGGTACAAATAACCAGCAGCCTAAAACAGAGACTTCTAGGTTTGTTGAATGAATGAATGCTTCTTGGATATCAACATATTGAGGTGTTCGGCTGCTTACATTGCTGCACTGAGCACTACTCCCACCTAGTGGCAATCTACCTGTAGTGCATGGGTATTTTAAAGGAATGAAAACAAGTTCTCTGGAAGGGAACTGTGTAATTTGACTCCCTGTCAATCATACTTCAACATTATTAAATTTATTGAAGGAAGAAGCCTTATAAAATTCAATTCTGAATTTTCTATACAAATGTAGTTGAAGATTTTGTTCACCAAATTCACGATTCAATGTAGCTTGTTTGAACGAACAGTGTTTCAATAATTCCTAGAAATGAAAGAATAATTTACAAATAAGAAAATATAAATTGCTAATATATGGACATATTTCAACCTCACTAAGTAACAAATAAATGAACATTTGGATACTATTTCTCCCGTCAAAATAGCAGATTACACGAAACAAGAATACTGTGCTATAAGGAAGAAATAAAGGAAGTATCTTCAATAATTACTATTGGTGGGTGGGTAAATTGGAAAATAATTTTATTTTAACTTTTAAACTTTTACTTGCAAATAATTTCAAACTTATAGAAATGTTACAAGAATATGATTAATACAAAGAACACCTGCATTACTTTTACCCAGATCTATCTATTATTAATATTCTAACCCATTTGCTTTATAATTACCTTACAGACCATTTGAAGCTAAGGTACATAAATCATGACCTCAACACTTCTGTGTGTATTTCCTAAGAACAGGGATATTCTCTTATATATCCACAGTACACTTTTGGCTTTGGTGAATTTAACATTGATGCAATGATGTTTATTATCTAATCCACCATTCATTTTATAATTTTGTCAATTGACTCAGTAGTCTTTTATATTGATTTATCCCCTTCAGTACAAGATCCAGTCTAAGATCAGCTATTGCATGTAGTTGTCATGTCTCCTCATCCTCCTTTAATCTGGAACAGTTCTGCAACCCTAGTTTGTCTTTTATGACTTCGACTTCTTTGAAGAATATAGCTGCTTTCTTTTCTTTAATATATGATTCTACGTGATCTAATGTTCCTCCTTAGATTCTGAGTATACATTCTTTGTTGTAATGCTTTTATATGATGTTGTGGCTTTCTCAAAGCATCACATCTGGAAGCACATGAGTCCATCTGCCCTTCCTTGGCAATGTTCATTTCATTTACCTGGTCAAAAGTGGTCTGATTTCTTCACTGTGTAATTGTCTTTTTTTCCTGTGTAGAAACACTTTAAGAACATAAAATATTCTACTCTTCATAAAATTCTCCTGTAACCTAGCACCCATTGATCATTTTGTTAGTTCCTATCTTTACTATGATGGTTGTAGAATGCTGATTTTCAACTCCAGTACGCCCTTTACATTTATCAGTTGGCCCTAAGCATTCTATTGTAAGAAACTGCCTCCCTTCTTCCTCATTTGTCTGTATAGACTCATTAATTCCAATTTTAAAATGGCTTATAATTCATTACTGTACTCATTGTCCCAGATTTGGCCAGTAGAAGCCCCTTCAAGATGACTCCTTCTAGGTAATAAAGAAAGAAAATGAGAAAATGCACATATGTGAGATATATATATACATATATATATATATTTTTTTTTGAGATAGAGTTTCACTCTTGTCATCCAGACTGGAGTGCAGTGGCACAATCTCAGCTCACTACAACCTCCACCTCCTGGGTTCAAGTGATTCTCCTGCCTCAGCCTACTGAGTGGCTTGGATTACAGGCACCTGCTACCATGCCCGGTTAAATTTTGTATTTTTTTTTTTTTNAAGCATTCCAGACAAGAAAGAATTTCATGCAAAGTTCCAAAGATGTGAAAGGATGAATCATATGGGTAGAGAACTTGGGTTAATTAGGAATTGCTGGATTTTAAAATGCAGGTGGAAGACACTATTCAGAGGAAGGTAGAGATCAGAAAACAAAGAAAGATATTTCATTCTAAGGAATCTGGGATTTATTTCTAAATGATGGGAATTCTGAGGACTTTTGGGTGATAGGACTAGGTTTCTGTGAAGTTAAGTTTAGATTAGTGGGATGAGGTCATAGAAGAAAGGGAGTTAGGAGGTCATTAAATGTTTGGGGCAGAGATAATGAGGTCTTAGGCTCAAACAGGGCAGAAAGTTGAGGAGGGAGAACTGAGAATAGAGGCTTAGAAGGGAAGAGGGACATGGATGTGGGAGCAAGAGATGGGGAGGGAAAATGACATAGAGGAACAGAAGTGGGTTAAGGAAGTCAAGCGTCCTGAGAACTCATTATTACCTCGTACACATATATAGGCAAATAATGTTTTGTTGCAGACATTTGTTGTACAAAATAGAAAATAGTAAATCTGAATCCCATTCATTGTATAGATACTCATTTTTAAGTGTACGTCACTCAGATGGAACACTCAAAGACATAATGGTGAGTGGATAATTTTCAAAAGGAAACCTCTCAGTAAGGAAAATCACAGATTGCTTGCTGTTTGATTCAAAATCAAAAGTGTTAATTGAAAATTGTCATTTATATTTGCCTAACATCTCATGACACTTTTATGGTCTACTTATATTAAAATGCAGATAAGTATGATGAAGTAAATTTTTGCCACTTTCTAAACTTCTTGTTACTCACTCTAATTGTTTAAAAGTATTGAATTTCTTTGTCCTGTTAAAAAGTGTCCTGTTGCTAAATGGTACAACTGCTAGATCTGTTAATTAGTAGCTAATTTTATTTATATTTAAACGAAGAAGTTATTGATGGAGTGAGCAATGTCAAAAAGAAAATTAAAGTAAACATTTTATGTATAAAAATTAGATAAATGGTTCCTTTTGACTGGGAGAAAGAGGGACCAGTCCAGAAAGGAAGAAGGGTACTTCCTTGACCATAAACACTTTTCTTATGTTTTTGGTGCCTTGTTATCTGAAAGTAGATTTGAGGTGTGTGAGGTGAACCGCATTAGTAGAACCATTAGAAAGGTGTAGACCACCTCTTTTGCTTTGAGATCTGTTTCTTAAACTGAGAGAATCCAGAGGGATGACTAACCCAACTAGGGGGAAATTGATCTTAGATTAAAGAGTTCAGGGTGAAATACAGTAAATTCCATTTTGGGGTCTGTAGAGTTAGAGTAAACCGCTAATTGGACAGCTAATATGTAGTGAGGTAAGGTATCAATAATGTATCATAGAATTCTAATTTCTTTTAAAAATTTAAAGTATATTTAGTATTTGTTCACATAATAATTACATTACTTTTTGAAATAATTTTTAAGAAAGAAATTATCTCTGACTAAAATACTGATAATACACGCTTTTAAATCTATGAGGAATTGGGTACAAATAACCAGCAGCCTAAAACAGAGACTTCTAGGTTTGTTGAATGAATGAATGCTTCTTGGATATCAACATATTGAGGTGTTCGGCTGCTTACATTGCTGCACTGAGCACTACTCCCACCTAGTGGCAATCTACCTGTAGTGCATGGGTATTTTAAAGGAATGAAAACAAGTTCTCTGGAAGGGAACTGTGTAATTTGACTCCCTGTCAATCATACTTCAACATTATTAAATTTATTGAAGGAAGAAGCCTTATAAAATTCAATTCTGAATTTTCTATACAAATGTAGTTGAAGATTTTGTTCACCAAATTCACGATTCAATGTAGCTTGTTTGAACGAACAGTGTTTCAATAATTCCTAGAAATGAAAGAATAATTTACAAATAAGAAAAATATAAATTGCTAATATATGGACATATTTCAACCTCACTAAGTAACAAATAAATGAACATTTGGATACTATTTCTCCCGTCAAAATAGCAGATTACACGAAACAAGAATACTGTGCTATAAGGAAGAAATAAAGGAAGTATCTTCAATAATTACTATTGGTGGGTGGGTAAATTGGAAAAATAATTTTATTTTAACTTTTAAACTTTTTACTTGCAAATAATTTCAAACTTATAGAAATGTTACAAGAATATGATTAATACAAAGAACACCTGCATTACTTTTACCCAGATCTATCTATTATTAATATTCTAACCCATTTGCTTTATAATTACCTTACAGACCATTTGAAGCTAAGGTACATAAATCATGACCTCAACACTTCTGTGTGTATTTCCTAAGAACAGGGATATTCTCTTATATATCCACAGTACACTTTTTGGCTTTGGTGAATTTAACATTGATGCAATGATGTTTATTATCTAATCCACCATTCATTTTATAATTTTGTCAATTGACTCAGTAGTCTTTTATATTGATTTATCCCCCTTCAGTACAAGATCCAGTCTAAGATCAGCTATTGCATGTAGTTGTCATGTCTCCTCATCCTCCTTTAATCTGGAACAGTTCTGCAACCCTAGTTTGTCTTTTATGACTTCGACTTCTTTGAAGAATATAGCTGCTTTCTTTTTCTTTAATATATGATTCTACGTGATCTAATGTTCCTCCTTAGATTCTGAGTATACATTCTTTGTTGTAATGCTTTTTATATGATGTTGTGGCTTTCTCAAAGCATCACATCTGGAAGCACATGAGTCCATCTGCCCTTCCTTGGCAATGTTCATTTCATTTACCTGGTCAAAAGTGGTCTGATTTCTTCACTGTGTAATTGTCTTTTTTTCCTGTGTAGAAACACTTTAAGAACATAAAAATATTCTACTCTTCATAAAATTCTCCTGTAACCTAGCACCCATTGATCATTTTGTTAGTTCCTATCTTTACTATGATGGTTGTAGAATGCTGATTTTCAACTCCAGTACGCCCTTTACATTTATCAGTTGGCCCTAAGCATTCTATTGTAAGAAACTGCCTCCCTTCTTCCTCATTTGTCTGTATAGACTCATTAATTCCAATTTTTAAAAATGGCTTATAATTCATTACTGTACTCATTGTCCCAGATTTGGCCAGTAGAAGCCCCTTCAAGATGACTCCTTCTAGGTAATAAAGAAAGAAAAATGAGAAAAATGCACATATGTGAGATATATATATACATATATATATATATTTTTTTTTGAGATAGAGTTTCACTCTTGTCATCCAGACTGGAGTGCAGTGGCACAATCTCAGCTCACTACAACCTCCACCTCCTGGGTTCAAGTGATTCTCCTGCCTCAGCCTACTGAGTGGCTTGGATTACAGGCACCTGCTACCATGCCCGGTTAAATTTTGTATTTTTTTTTTTTTAGTAGAGACAGGGTTTCACCGTGGTGGCCAGGCTGTTCTCAAACTCCTGACCTCAGGTGATCCACCTGCCTCGGCCTCCCAAAGTGCTGGGATTACAGGTGTGAGTGCACCTTGTTTTTTAAATCTATCAAAATGTTGTGGAAGTTATTCCATATCAGTTCATAGTGATCTTCCTCATTCTTTTATGTAGCAGCATACATATCACTCCAAGGATTGTGTCTTAACAGCAGGATCTTTAAAATGTTTATACCTATTGATCAAGTAGCTTCAATTTTAGAAATATTTTTTAAAGAAAATTGTCAGAGATGCAGATAAATGTTTCTATACAAAGATGGTCAATAAAATACCATTTATAATGGCACAAATTTATGAATGATCTGAAGAGCTTACATTAAAGTAATGGTTAGTTTACTATATCCATGTAATTAAACATTATGTAGTCATTAAAAAGGTTCATGTTAAGCAAAACAAACAAATTTCAAAATTATATACTTGGAACTAAAGTAGGTAGAATGCACAGAAAAGGTAGGAAGGAGATACACTGAAGTGATAAAATGGCTGTTTCTGAGGGCAGGATTTCTGATTTTTTTGAAAAAATATGTTTTATATTTTTGTACTCTCGAATTTATCTTCGGTGTATATATATTCATATTATTTTCAGGAAAGTTGAAATCAATAATCTAGTGTTATAAGAAGCTTTTCTCCCTTAGAAATTGGAATGCTTCTTCACTGCGGACTATAACAGTGTTTATTATGTTGCATTTCTCTTTATGCTCTGGGTGCCAGGAACCAGATTTAAAGGTCAAGCACAACAACTTGTAAAGCAGACACTTGAGTTCTCTTTTTCTTAACTTTTTAATATCTATTTTTTTAACCTTATTATGACATCTTGTTGAAAACTATCTCAAATCAGTTTTTAAAAGAGGTGGGATATAAATAGGTAGAATCTAAATGAATTTCTACATAACAATTATCCAAAAACTGCTGAGGTAGACATTATGGATATGTAATAGATTTAGTTTTAATATTTAAGATATCTTATCGTATACTGTAGTAATAAAATACTAGATTTCTCTGATGGTTAGTAGGTGGAATTGGAGAGAAATTTACCCATATTTCTATTTTCTGGAAGAATGAAAAAAGAAGGAAAAATTAAATCCATGATACTGAGTTGACACTGTAGAAAATGTACTCAAAAGCAGATTCAAGTTGGACCTTAAAAAGTTATATTTTTAGAATAGCAGATGTCTCCATTCAAGACAGAGCCCACTTGGTACTTCTGTTCCCAGTCGTCCAACCTTACTAATGTTAAACATATGCTTGTCGAACCGCTCTCCTCTTTTCTGCCTACTATTTAGGAATTGTCTAACCCAAATCTTCCATGTTCTTACTTAAGCCAATTCCTTGTGGCATTGGCCTCTGAGGACATGTAGAACAATTGTCTAATTTCCATGTGGTGTTCTTTCATAAAAATGAAGACAATTGTTAAATTCAGCTCCTCTTTCTCTGTCCCACTCTCTTTCAGAATAAATTTAAATGAGAGATAGTAGATCCTTTTACTTAACTATAGGGAAATGAACACCAAATAAAAGTAGCAAAGATTTCTGGATTTTGAAAAATCAGTTTATTTTCACATATCCACACAATTTCAGACACAAAAGAATGTCACTTCTTATTCAAAGAGTTAAGGAAATAAAATTTTCTATTTTTTGGCAATCAATTATTTAAAAAGTCTTATAATAGGACCTTCCCCCCCACAAATCTAACTGTACCTTTATGCTTCAACTTGAGCACTTGTCCTCAGTGGAGACAGAAAGAAGCAGAACTTACGTAACTGAATTCACCTGACAACTCTTATTAAGCTTTTTTTTTATTTTTTTCTGTCTTTTAGGATAAAAAATTTTGTCCTTTAAACTTTTTCTATGGATAATATTTTCTAACCAATTAACCGTATCTGTAGCTTATCTATGAATTGTTTCCAGATTGTTCACATATAGTGATGTGTCACTTAATGTCAGGATGTATTCTAAGAAATGTGTCCTGAGGCAATTCTGTCACTGTGCAGACATCACAGGGTATAGTTACACAAACCTAGATGGCATAGCCTACTACACACCTAGGCTATATGGTCTAGCCTATTCCTGCTAGGCTATAAACCTGTACAGCATGTTACTGTACTTAATGCTGTATGCGATTGTAACACAATGGTAAGTATTTGTGTATCTAAACATAGAAAAGGTACAGTAAAAATATGTATTATAATCTTAAGGGACCACCATCTCGTATGCTGTCCATCATTTACCAAGATGTCATTATTCTGTACACGGCTGTACTTCCGTTGCCATGCATCTAAAACAAGACACAGTCTATAATCATCAAGCTATTATATTAAATAGATGAAAATATCTTCTCACATTTTATGCTCTTTGTGTTACTCAATTTGCTTCTGGACTTGCTTTTATGAAAATGCTACTTTATTACAGATTTCTGCTTTAAGTGCACCAATCAGCCTAAGATCACTAATAATCATCATCCAGACTAGTAACCATAATTCAGCATCAGGAGGGAAGAAACTATATTTGTTTTGCTCATGATTATATCCACACAGACACACAGAAGACACTTAAATATTTGTAGCTGACCAATTGAATGGGTGAAATTTTCTGTAGCATTTCATAATTGGTAACACGATTTTTAAACAGAATTTCATTTAATTTTCAAAGCCATTTGCAAGCTTGTTATTATAAGCTGTGGGAACTGGAATTCAAAATAATCTGCGAAAGGTTGCTCTTAATCACAAAGCAGTGGAGGTAGCTTGTGCCTGTATTTCTATCTACTTGGGAGGCTGGGGTGGGAGGATCGCTTGAGCACAGCAGTTCAAGGATGCAGTGAGCTATGACTGTGACACTGGAAAAAAAAAAGTAGTGGAACCAATTGTTTACGTACATCACTGTGCTGTGTAGAGGCAGTGTGTGCCCTGGAAGATTGTATGGTCTCAAGTTGCAGAACAGCTAGGTTACAATGGGTGACAGTGTGAAACAGGCCTGGTCAGGCCAATGGGACTTCAGAATATGGTATAGAAACATAAGCAAAGTTATTTTCTCGCGTATGTTGGTTTCTTGGATAAACTAGTGTTTTTGAGCCTATTTTTCTCATCTGCATAATGTGGGTGAGGGTGATACCTATTAACTCTTTTACAGAGCAGGTCTTATGAGCGCAAAGATACAGAGAGTGTGTGAGTTTAAAAGTACTCTGTAGACTGTAAGGTACAATGCCTGTGCAGGGTGCTGGTGGCACTGGTGTTACTGCACCATGTAGTATGTTTCTCTTTCCTGACTGGAAAAGGTTGGCTAACTTACAATTTAGATAAATGCTCCCCTCACTGACAAGAAGTAGTCAATATATGTGCACAACAAATATAATATAAGCTGTATTTCCAGTTTTAAAAATCCTGGCCGGGCGCGGTGGCTCAAGCCTGTAATCCCAGCACTTTGGGAGGCCGAGACGGGCGGATCACGAGGTCAGGAGTTCGAGACCATCCTGGCGAACACGGTGAAACCCCGTCTCTACTAAAAAATACAAAAAAACTAGCCGGGCGAGGTGGTGGCGCCTGTAGTCCCAGCTACTCGGGAGGCTGAGGCAGGAGAATGGCGTAAATCC
>NW_016805760.1:11287-37740 GCF_001698545.2 Rhinopithecus bieti
AAAAAAAAAAAAAAAAAAAAATCCTTCTGTATTTGGTCCCTCTATCTCACAGGCTGTCACTTTGATTACCAAACAACCCCCAATCCCCACCCCCACCCCATCATCCCTATCCATTAAAATGAGAAGACTTGCATTGCTTTAGGTGAAGTACCCTGTGAGACCATGTACTTTTAAATATAAATACCATATTTATTAGATATTTGATAATGCTAGCACTTTCAATGTCGTTTGTTTCTAAGTATATCTTAAAGTATCAGTCTATAAATTTCTTAACAGTTCAGGTCTTTTTTCTATATGAACAACTCAGAGTAGGTACAGCACTGTGGAAATTAATTCTGAGGTTTATTATCTGGTGACAAGAAGACTTGTGGAGTTTGGTGGAGGCTCTAATTATTCTTGGTAGGGAAATCCAACCTACTGAGTTTGGGGGCATCTTTATGAGAGCTACTTGGTATCGTAATATATGCTGGTGGCTGCTGCTGTGCTTTATGTATTTTAGCTAAATTTTTATGTTTGTATTTGTACCTTCAGGCAATTTAATCCTTAAACATGTAAATTGATAAATTAAAAAAAGATACAAAATAAGAAATGTAAAAAATGAAATGTAAATAAATGAACTTCCTCCTAAACAAAACCCAAATAAAGATAACAACAAAGCAGAATTTTTTAAAATTGCCTTTTAAAGGCTAATGTGAAGAATTTTATCTTTTCCCCTAACCTGGGTTGTTTATTTATTTATAATCTTAGGTAACTGTTCCTTTTAGAAATGTGTACTCCCCATTATCCCACAGTTACTAGTGTAGCAAGACACTACTCCTGAGTGAGTTATGTCTCTCAGTTGTGTTGGGGTAGAAAAGGCATTTGATTTCATCAGATGCAGTCTATTCTCCAGGATGCCAAAGGGAGAGAGAGAAAAAGTATAAGAAGTATACTGTGAATAGAAATGTAGCTTTAGATAGCATATAGTGTATTTAAAAGCAATGTAATATTATAAGCTGTATTTCCAGTTTTAAAAATGTAATCTTGCTTTTAAATATACTATAACTTTTAAAAAATAATAAAACTTTAAAAAAATAACTTTTAAAACAAAATACACTTGACCCTTGAACAAAGAAAGGGTTAGGGATGCTGATGGGCCATGCAGTAGATCCATGTATAACTTTTGACTCCCCCAAAACTTAACTACTAATAGCCTACTATTGACTGGAAGCCTTACTGATAACATAAACAACTGGTTAACACGTATTTTGTATATTTTTATATTTGTATTCTTGCAATAAAATGAAATGTAAACAAATGAACTGCCTCCTAGATAAAACCAAATAAAAATAACAAAACAACAGAATTTTAAAAAATGACCTTTTATAGGCTAAAGTGAAGAGTTACCTTTTCCTCTAACTGCGGTTGTTTATAATGAAATAAAGTAAGCTAGAGAAAAGGAAATCTTATTAAGAAAATCATAAGAAGGGAAAATATGTTTACTATTTATTAAGTGGAAGTGCATCATCAGAAAAGTCTTTATCCTCATCATCTTTATGTTGAGCAGACTGAGGAGAAGGAGGAAGGGGAGGGGTTGGTCTTGCTGTCTCAGAGTGGCAGAGGTGAAAGAAGTGGAGAAGGTGAAAGAGGAGGCAGGAGAGGCAGGCACACTCTATGTGACTTTATGGAAATACATTGTAATTTTGTCTGACATTTTCCTTTTGATTTCTCTAAAATGTTTCCGTGCAGTACCAATCCTTCTTCTACCATTGGCTTTAGTTTCAGTGACCCACAACATAGAAGGGTTCATGTTGTAAAATAAGTCAAAAATAGGCTTGAATAAGTGGAACCTTTCTGCCAGATTGTCTAAGGCCAATTTATTTTCTGGCACTGCTTCTTCTGTGTCTTCTTCCTCATTTTCTGGCACTGGTTTGGAAGCACTCATCTTCATTAATCTGTCTCCTGTTAATTCCTCTGGAGCAGTAACTGTTAGCTCTTGAATTTCTCCAAAATCCATGTGATGAAACTCTTCACCCCTCACTTTTTTTTTTTTTTTTTGCCATATCCATAATCCCTCTCATTATTTTCTTGCTTGGTTCTGTTATAAATCCTATGAAGTCACACATGACATCTGGACACAGTTTTTTTTTTCCAGCAGGAAATTATTGTTTCAGGCTTGATGACTTTCCTGGCTTCTTCTATAACAAAAATGCAACTTCAATGATGTAATCCTTTAAGACTTTCATGATGATCTCTCTATTGGGGTTCTCTTATTGGCAGGGTACTTCCTGACTTCAGGCACAAGGCATTAATGAAACCAATCCAGAAAGCAGAAAGAGTTCTCATTGTTCAGGCCTTCTTGTTGTACAACTAAAAGATGTCAGCTGATGTTTATCTTTTCCCTCAGGAGATAGCAGCTTTATAGATAAGGAAAGTCCTGATCAAAAACCCAACTGTATTTGCACAAAACAGCAGAGTTAGCTTTTCCCTTCCTGCCTTAAATCTTGGTCCTCCTCCTCTTCTCTTACTTGCTAATAAATGCCTTTGTGGCATTTTTTATTTTTATTTTTTGCTCCAGAATAGACACTTCCATCTGTATTAAACACCTATTCAGGCAGATATTCTTTCTCCTTACTGATTTTCTTAATGGCACGTGAGAACTTGTTTGCTGCCTTTTGGTTGGCGGGAGCTCCTGCTTCTGTTACCTTGACATTCTTAAAGCCAAACCTTTTTCTAAAATTATCAAACCATCCTTTGCTGGCATTAAATTCTGCAGCTTTAGACCCTTTATCTTCTTTTTGCTATAAATTGTCATATAATGAGTTCACTTTTCTTGAATCAGATTAGAAAGACATAAAAGTATGCCTTTCTTATAGCAATCCTGCACCCCATAAAAGTTGCATTTTCAATATGAGATTAAAAGTATTTTGCACAAAGTACAGGGTTTTGCACCTGTTGGAGTAGATGGAGTGACAAATGTATGAATTTCCTTTTCTTTTTTTTTTTTTTTTTACATGTTGGATTCATTTTTCTTGAGATGTCAGGCAACTGAAGCTGCAGACTTCAATCTGTGGTACTTGTCAAGCAATTTGACGTTTTCGCGTAATGTCATGACTTTTCCCTGCTTCTTGGGAAAACTTTCAGTATCACTTGTGGCACTTTGTATGGGTTCCATGGTATTAAGGTTTACAGTATTGCAAAAACATGATGAAAAATACACAAGGACCATAAGAAATCACTTTTTACTGCTAAAGTCATTTTATTGGAGAGAGGGGCAACTCACTAAGAGATGATTAGCATCACATGGCGTTTTAAGCTAATACTAGCAACACTTGAGCACACTGCAATAGCAAAAGGGGATGGCTATGAAATTATTACAGTAGTACAATAGGTACTACAGTTAATTTTATGTAGTTTTGATTTAATACTGCATTTTTGTATTTTATTATATGTCTCTTGACTGAAAATGGCACTATGTATAGTCTGTAATGTTTGTGTGCATAAGTTTTGATAGTTTTAAAATGTTTATAATAGATTTGTGTGTATTTTAAGTGGTGAATGATAAAATGGACTAGTACCTACATATATTTTATACATTCATAACATTCCTAACTTTTTCTTACATTTGTAAATATTTATGGGCTACCTGGTTCATCTGTGAGCTTTTTCAAATTGTTGAAAATCTCCCAAAATTCTTTCAGTATATTTATTGAAAAAAACCCTGCATATAAGTGGGCCCGTATTGTTCAAACCTGTGTTGTTCAAGGGTTAACTGTAATATTATTAACATCTTCAGTAAAAAGCTTTATTAAAACTGTATTATTATTATTTTGAGACAGGGTTTCTCTCTGTTGCCCAGGCTGGAGTGCAGTGATGCAATCATGGCTCACTTCAGCCTCCACCTTCCAGGGCTCAGGTGACCCTCCCACCTCAGGCCCCTGAGTAGTTGGGCCTACAGGCATGCAACACCATGCATGGCTAATTTTTTTTTTTTTCTTTTCTTTTCTTTTTTTGGTTGAGACGAGGTTTCACCATGTTGGCCAGGCTGGAAAACTTCCAAACTTCCAAATATTTTGGATATTTCGGTTTAAGAAAAGGATAATGTTTTCCTCCATATTTTCTAAAGAGAGAACTAGTTTAAGCAAATTAGTGGTTGAAATAATTTTGTAAGGAGATATTTACTTGGAAGAACTTAAACAGATTTTGGAACTATTTAGTTATAAAAAAAACAACAAATGGTCCTGTATATGAGGTTAGCATTATTTAGACTAGTACACAGTAATATAGTACTCTTCCAAGGTAACATGGAATATTTTCATATATAAGGGATATATCTGTTACATTAGGCAAATATTTTAAATACATATTACATATTACATATCTGTTACTCTATATGTCTTCTAATAGAAAAGTCTGAAAAGTTAAATGAACCCTTAGTGATTCTACAAATAAAGGAATTAAATAATTTATTAAGGCTTAAAAATATTGTCTACTATGGAAATAAACATCACAACCTCAACTTAAATGTCCAAACTCAGGTACTGTATCTGGCCCTCTGCAATATCTTTCGTGAGCACAATCTTTAATTGATGTTCAGTAGAGGGAGATATTCCACTTTTGACTCACAGGCCTTAAGAAATCAGTCTGAAAAGTGTTATGCTGTGACCCAAGACTTTTTATTGAACTGCCAGTTCATGTGTGAAAGGTCCTTCTGTTTGCCCTTTAATGCCCTGGGGTTTAAAGGATAGCGAAAGCCTGACCTAATCACCAGGCCTGCAGCATGGTCACAGTGCAGAAGGACCATCTTTCTCCACCACTCTAATGTTCACAGTTCCTTTTGAAACGCATTGGTCCCCAGAGGGGTTTTCTTCAGTATAAGCTGGCTTGGATCTCGCTGAGCACTTATGTCCTTTTCCTTTAGGATCTCCTTCAACTCTGAAGAAAATGCTTTTACTCAGCCACTAATTTGCTTTCCCTTATTATCTTGATATCATGCACAAAGAAGAAAATACTTCTTAAAATCCTTTTACAAAACTTTGTCCATGATAATAGAGTCTTTGACATATCACTCTTCACCACTGGGCAAGTGCAGGCTTTCTTTTGCACATCGCATTTTTTCTGAGGGTCATGATTCCCATAAATAGTCATACATGCTTTCAACTTTCACTGAAGTTCTATCCATTGGTGAATAAATTTTTCACTATTAGAGCACTCACTTTTGGTGGTTTTGCCAGTGCTCAAGAGATTGGATTGTGGACTCCTACATTCTACACTTTAATTTATTTTATGCTTGTATTTTTGGATAGCAATCACCGAAGAATTTTTATTTTCATTTTATTATATTTGCTAGCAGTTAAAATTTTCTGATAAACTTTCCTCATTTTATACCAAAAAAAAGCTAAGAAAAAAAAGAAAAGAAGAAATCAATCTCTCATGAGCATTACTGTGCTTGAAATTATAGGATGAAAGTAACGAAATAGAATGCTGAGTGTGATGGAGATCCAGGCTTGTTTGCTATTCAAATAGCTTGCTCTTGCTTGCTCAGGTGAGATCAGGTCCCTGCTTTTGTTAAATCATGAATGACTTCACATTCTGAATCTATAGGGTTGTTTTTAAATTGTTGAATCCATCATGAAAGATAAACCTTGCTTTGCCCAGTTCCAGATATTAAATGTTCTGCAGAACAATGAAATTGTGTATAAAATGTTTTACAAATTGTATTCAATTATTGTTTTACAGTAATAAAGTTTTTTAGTATGTGGTGAAATAAATACTTGTAGGTGCATTTAGTTCGTTAAAAGAGAAACTTTAGAGAAAAACTTAACAGGGTTTATTTGAGCAAAGGATAATTCATGAATCAGGCAGCACTTAGAACCAGAAGTGGTTCAGTGAGCTCTGCCTAGTAGTGTCAGCAGTGATCTTTTACAGACTGAACACAAGCATAGAACGAACAAACAAACAAACAAACTAGAAAAATCACCTGATTAGCTACAAGTAGGAATCTGCATTATTCGGCCATAGTGTGATGAGGCATTTGCCTTTTTGGGGCATGATGTAATGAGGCATTTTCCTTATTTGGGCATGATGCAATAAGGCATTTGCTTTATTTGGGCAAGGTCTAATCAGTTGGTTGCCTGCTGTTATCTGAAGCTTGACTGTTTGCAATGGGCTGAATTCAAACAGGGCTGTAACTATGTGTAAGTATTTGTTACAAAACATATACTCCTAAATTAGATTGTGGTTTGTTTACCTACTAAGTTAGGTGCAGTTTGTTTGTAGGAACTCAAAGTAGGAGACAGCCTCAGGTTAATGTCCTCTTGCTTATGTAATTTAATGAGTTTATATCCAATGAAACCTGATTTTCCTTAAGGTTTGTGTTTTATAGAAGACTGGAGCTCCTAGAAAATAAGAAACCTATCTTTCTGTAATTCAGTGAGATGTATTTTTTCCACTTGCATTCTTCTCATAGAGATATGATTATAGAAAAATAATCAATTTGTGATGATGATCTCTGAGCTGGATATTAACATCTTTTAAAATGAATTTTTCAGATCTATAATTGGCAACTGATAATATTTGGTTTTGTGATAATCTTTTGGATGGGCATCATGTAATTCTTACCAATTTATTTTATTTTCCAAATATTGTCTTATCAGCATTGTTTGTACTAAGTCATTAACTTTTTTAGCAGATACAGATTTCAACTTTGACTTCAGCATTAAATGAAATTGTTTCTATACAGTGTTTTTCCCCCCTAAATGCTGACTTAAACTTTTTATTGAAGATATCACTAAAAAATTATCTTCTTATTTAGATTAATTGCTCAATATCTTTTGTTTGGTGAGTTTCCAGTTACATTTTAAAGGTTTTATGAAAAGCATTCTATGATATGGAATATTATATGAAATTATCAAATGTAGTAGTGTTTATACTTAATTTTACAAAATTTAAATGGCTACCCACATTTAGTGATTAATTTAATGCATTAGTTTTAAGTGCAACATGTATCATGTATAGTTTTTGTTGAATAGCAGCCAATACTCTTGCTTTTATTTGACTTTTAAATAGTGTATACTTTTTAAAAAGTAAAATACCCAATATAAATATAAATTTTGTCCAACATTTAAATTGAGCTAGTTCATTACAGTCCAATAAGTCCTCAAATAGGAAAAGAGTAGCTCATTTAAAAATGACTGCTGCTTTATCGGTTTTTTATGTTTAAAGGTAAAAGAGGTAGGCCTAAATTCCATCTATAAAAGCGCCTTTTTGATGTGTTTTATACATTTCTGTGCATCTCAGATCCTTTTAATGTTTACAGAAAATGTACTGAACCACCAAATGTTGGAATTTGAGTTACCTGGAATTCTCTTGTTGACAGTTTATAAACATCACTTGCATTTTTGCTTAAAGTCACATGATACAGCATCTGAATATAAATAAGAAAAAAATGTGGTTATTCTGCTGAGCTTATAACGTCACCATTAATCTGTAAATGAGAAGGTTGAGAGATTTTGTTTCCTGCATTGACTTAACCTAACATTGTCTGTTCATCATCTTCTTTATTTCATATTTGTTTGTGTACTTTTGGGGAACAAAATTCCACAGGCCAAATAAAATAAAAGCTTATCTATTAGTCAGGATTTTCCAGAGAAACAGAACCAATAAAGAACAAAGATGGAGGCGTCATGCTACCTGACTTCAAGCCATACTACACGACTACAGTAACCAAAATGGCATGGTACTGGTACCAAAACAGATATATAGATCAATGGAACAGAACAGAGACCTCAGAAATAACACCACACATCTGCAACCATCTGATCTTCGACACACCAGATAAAAACAAGCAATGGGGAAAGGATTCCCTATTTAATAAATGGTACTGGGAAAACTGACAGCCATATGCAGAAAACTGAAACTGGATCCCTTCCTTATACCTTATACAAAAATTAACTCAAGATGAATTGAAGACTTAAATATAAAACCCCAATCCATGAAAACCCTAGAAGAAAACCTAGGCAATACCATTCAGGACATAGGCATGGGCAAAGACTTTATCACTAAAACACCAAAAACAATTGCAACCGAAGCAAAAATGGACAAATGGAATCTAATTAAACTAAAGATCTTCTGCACAGCAAAGGAAACTATCATCAGAGCGAACAGGCAACTTACAGAATGGGAGAAAATTTTGACAATCTATCCATCTGATAAAGGGCTAATATCCAGAATCTACAAAGAACTTAAATTTACGAGAAAAAAACAAACAACACCATCAAAAAGTGGGGAAGGATGTGAACAGACACTTCTCAAAAGAAAACATTTGTGTGTCCAACAAACATATGAAAAAAAATTATCACTGTTCATTAGAGAAATGCAAATCAAAACCACAATGAGATACCATCTCATGCCATTTAGAATGGTGATTATTAAAAAGTTAAGAAACAACAGATGTTGGTGAGGCTGTGGAGAAATAGGAATGCTTTTACACTGTTGGTGGGAGTGTAAATTCAACCATTGTGGAAAACAGTGTGGTGATTCCTCAAGGATCTAGAACCAGAAATACCATTTGACCCAGCAATACCATTACAGGGTATATACCCAAAGGATGACAAATCATTCTACTATAAAGACATGTGCATGCATATGTTTATTGCAGCACTGTTCACAATAGCAAAATCTTGGAACCAACTCAAATGCCCATCAGTGATAGACTGGATAAAGAAAATGTGGCGCATATACACCATGGAATACTATGCAGCCATAAAAAAGGTTGAGTTCATGTTCTTTGCAGGGACGTGGATGAAACTGGAAGCCATCATTCTCAGCAAACTGACACAGGAACAGGAAACCACATGCCGCATGTTCTCACTCATAAGTGAGAGTTGAACAAGGAGAACACATGGACGCAGGGAGGGAAACATCACACACTGGGGCCTGATGCAGGGTGGGGTGCAACAGGAGGGAGATCATTAGGAAAAATACCTAATGCATATGGGGCTTAAAACCTAGATGGCAGGTTGACAGGTGCAGCAAACCACCATAGCACATGTATAACTGTATAACAAGCCTGTGTGTTCTGCCCATGTATCCCAGAACTTAAAGCAAAATTTAAAAATTGAAAAAAAGGGATTAAATATATACATATGTATACATTTATGTATAATGTATGTATATACATATGTATAATGTATGTATATTTGGAGATACATAATATAATATATACTACATATATACATATACATAATTTATACATATATACTATATACATATATGCACATACATATATTAACTATATATGATATATTACATATATGATGTATGTACATATAAGTGTATATTTAATATACATATACATATACACAATATACATATGTATTATGTAAAAATATATAGGCAGTATATATGTATATTGTATATAGTGCATATATACATATATTTTATTGTATATAGTGTATATATACAATATACATATATGATGCAAATACATAAAATATATGCCTATACACACTATATATGTATATTGTATACATACACACATATGATGTATATATAAAATATGTGTATATATACACTATATATGTTTATTGTATATTATATGTATAGATGCATATATACTATACATAAACATATATTACCTGATATAGTAATACAATGATGTACCTGTATATATCATATATATTTAATATATCAGTATATTACTATGTCAATATATGCACATATATTGTATATATGTATATATGCATACATATACATATAAAATGTATACATACACATATAGATTACATTTATATATATATAATAATATATGTATGTTATGCACGTATGTATATACATATGTATATACATATATACATATATAACATGTATATATAAACACATATAGGCATTCCTCAGATATTGTGGGTTTGATTTCATAGCATCACAATAAAGCAAATATTACAATAAAGTGAGTTACATAATTTTTTTTAGTTTCCCAGTGCATATGAAAGTTACATTAACACTATGTTGTAGTCTATTAAATATGCAATAGCATTATATCTCAAAAAACAATGTATATGCCTTAAGTAAAAATACTTTATTGCTAAAAAATGCTGATGATCTTCTGTGCCTTCAGTGAGGTGTAACCATTTTGCTGGTGGAGATTCTTGTCTGCATGTTGATGGCTGCTGACTGATTAGGATGGTAGTTGCTGAACATTGAGGTGGCTGTGACAGTTTCCTAAAAGAAGAAAATAATGAAGTGTGCTGCGTTGATTAACTCTTCCTTTCATGAAAGATTTATATGTAGAAATCTCTGATAGCATTTTAACCACAGTAGACCTTCTTTCAAAATTGGAGTCAATCTTCTCAAAGCCAACTGTTGCTTTATCAGCTAAGCGTATGAAATTTTCTAAATTCTTTGTTGTCATTTCAACAATGTTTACAGCATCTTCACCAGAATTACATTTTATCTCTAAGAAACTACTACTTTCTTTGCTCATCCATAAGAAGCAAATCCTAATCCATTCAAGTTTGCTTATGAGATTGCAACAGTTTAGTCACATCATTGGGCTTCACTTGTAATTCTGGTTCTCCTGTTTTTGTATCACATCTGCAGTTACATCTTCCACTAAAGTCTTCAGTCCTTCAAAGTCATCCGTGAGGGTTGGAATCAGCTTCTTCCAAAATCTTGTTAACGTTGACATATTGATCTCATTCTATGAATCACAAATGTTTTTTTTTTTTTTTTTTTTTTCTAATGGCATGTGGAATGGTGAATCCTTTCCAGAATGTTTTACATTTACTTTACCCAGTTGCATCCTAGGAATCATGATCTGTAGCAGCCATTGCCTTACAAAAATGTATTTCTTAACTAATAAGACTTGTAGGTTGAAATAACTCCTTGATCCATGGGTTGCAAGATAGATGTTGTGTTAGCAGACATGGAATCAACATGAGTCTTCTTGTATATACCCATCAGAGCTCTTGGGTGATTAGGTGTGTTGTTAATAAACAATAATATTTTGAAAGGAATCTTCTGAGCAGTATATCTCAATACTGGGCTCAAAATATCCAGCAAACTATGCTGTAACCTAACATGCCATCATGAGGACTTTGTTCTTCCATTTACAGAGCAAAAGCAGAGTACACTTAACATAATTCTTAAGGGGCCTAGGATTTGTGTCATGGTAAGTAAGCATTAGCTTCAACTTCTAGTCACCAGCTGCATTAGCCCTTAATAAAAGAGTCAGGCTGTCCTTCAAAGCTTGGAAGCTAGGTATTGACTTCTCCTCTGCTGCTATGAAAGTCCTAGGTGACATCCTCTTTCAATAGAAGGCTGTTGTTTTCTATGTGGAAAATGTGTTGTTTAGTGTGGCCACCTTAGTCTATGATCTTAGCTAGCTAGATCTTCTGAGCAACTTGCTGCAGCTTCTACATCGAGCACTTGGTGCTTCACCTTGCTCTTTTGTGTTATGGAGATGGCTTCTTTTCTTAAACCACATGAGCCAACCTTTGCTAACTTCCAGCTTTTCTTCTGCAGCTTCCTCACCTCTCTCAGCCTTAATATAATTAAAGGGAGCTAGGATTTCCTTCTGGATTAGGATTTGGTTTAATTCTTTTCCCGTTTGCATTAAGAATACTCACCAGTGGCACTTGTGGCTTCTGCATTTACCCCAAGATAACTTTGCCGTGAAATATCTCACTTTTATTATTATTTTCGCATCACTCTATAGTTTATCAACTTTGGAAACAAAAGACATCATTTTACTTATAACCTTCTGATTTTAGTAGTGGTATTTCCACTGACAAATGTAGTAATTCTCGATCTCTGAAAATGTCAAATCCTGGAAAACGCAGCATTTCTATGAGTAATGTTAACATCTTTCTTGAATAGTTACTGGCCGGATTCTTTTGATGAATTCAATTTTCTGAAATAGATGATTCTGATGTTAGTTCTGTTTATAAATAACTCCAAGAACAGTTTTATATTTTATTTTCACACTAAAATCAGTCAGATTTGCTTCAGCCTCAAAGAGTGTGTTTATGTACATTTAAATGAGTGCTGGCAGCAAGCTGCACATTTTTTTCTTTTTTCTTTTTTTTTTCTAAATGGGAAAATTTAAGCAAATGTTGTGGCTGGTTTGACCTTCTATTCAGACTGCTAAAACTTTCTTCAAATCAGCAGTAAGGCTGTTTAACCTTCTTATCTTTCAAGTGTCCACTGTAGTAGCACTTTTAATTCCCTTTAAGAATCTTTCCTTTGCATTCACAGCTTGGTTAACTGTTTGGGACAAAACTGTTTGGTGTAGCTCAGCTTTTGATATGACCTCCTCACTAAGATTAATCATTTCCAGCTTTTGATTTTAAAGTGAGAGGTACCTGCCTCTTCCTTTCACTTGAATACTGAGAGGCCACTGAAGGGTTATTAATTGGCCCAATTTTAATATTGTTGTATCTCAGAGAATAGGGGGACTCAAGGAGAGGATGAGAGATGGGATGAATGGAGCTGTCAGAACACACAACTGATCAATTAAGTTTGCTGTCTTAAATGAATGCACTTCATGGCATCCCAAAACAGTTACGGTAGCAACATCAAAGATCACTGATCACAGATCACCATAGCAGATATAATAATAATGGAAATATTTAAAGTATTTCAAATATTACCAAAATGTGACACAGAGACATGAAGTGAGCACATGCTATAGACTTGCTCAATGCGGTGTTGTCACAAATCTTCAATTTGTAGAAATCCCATCTGTGAAGATCAATAAAATGAAGTGCAATTAAACAAGGTGTGCCTGTAGATAAAAGTTAGAAATTGGCTCATGTGATTACAGAGGTTGAGAAGGCCTACGATCTGCAATCTGCAAGCTAGAGAACCAGGAAAGCTGGTGGTATAATTCAGTTCAAATTTGAAAGCCTGAGAGCCAGGGGCACTGATGTCTGAGGGCAGAAGATGGGTGTCCAAGCTGAAACAGAGTGAATTTGCCTTTTCTTTGCCTTTTTGTCCCACGGGGCCCTCAATAGATTGGATGGTGCCCACTCACATTGGTGCAGGTGATCATTTTTACTCAGTCAACCAATTAAAATTCTAATCTCATCTAGAAACACCCTCACAAACACACTCAGAAACAATGTTTATCAGCTATCTGGGCATCCATTTGCCCAAACTGTTAATCTGTGACAAATTAACCATCACAAGTCTGCCCCTTGTCAACTTGGCACCCATATACGTCTCCTTTAATCAAATTTAATTTCAAATAAAGATAATAGCAAGGTCGTAATTCTACCTAATATGATACAAGTATCCTGTGTACAAACAAAAACACGCTAATTCTTTCTTTAGATGAGGAGGTAAAGTCCTTTAGTGATGTTTACTCTTTTCTTGATATCCCATTACTTAAATATTATCATGTAAAATTAACAATACAGTAATTCCTCAGTATCCATGGGGGATTGGTTCCAGGAGCTCCTATGAATAACAAATCTGCAGGTGTCAAGTCCCCGATTGAAAATGGTATAATACTTGCTTATGACCTATCCATGTCCTCTCATATAATTTAAATATCTCTAGATTACTTATAATACTTAATACATACAACGTGAATGCTATGTGAATAGTTGTTATACTGAATTGTTTACGAAATAATCACAAGAAAAAAAATCTGTGTATGTTCTGTACAAGTGCTTTTTTTCTCCAAAATATTTTCTATTTGTTGTTGGTTGACCCCATGGATGTGTAATGTGTGGATACAAAGGACTGACTGTGCTTAAATACTGATATGCATCTTACGTTAATACATACTGACTTAACATAAATTATGTAACATCTTATGTTAATGATAAGGAAATAGAAAACAAAGATAGTTTGCTAATACGGGTATATTTACATGCAAACATATTCATAAAAATTAAGGAGGAAATACTCGTAATGATTACATCCTCATTTTTTTTATTTTGGAAGAGTTCTTATACATATGTTGCTCTTATTTATTATTACCTTTAATGGCAAAAATCGTGATTACTTTTGCACCAAACTAATATTTACAAAAAAACCTCTTTCGGCCGGGTGCGGTGGTTCATGCCTATAATCCCAGCATTTTGGGAGGCCGAGGCTGGCGGATCACCTGAGGTTGGGAGTTTGAGATCAGCCTGACCAACATGGAGAAACCCCGTCTCTACCAGAAATACAATATTAGCTGGGCGTGGTGGCACATGCCTGTAATCCCAGCTACTCCGGAGGCTGAGGCAGGAGCATTTCTGGAATCTAGGAGGTGAGGTTGTGGTGAGCCGAGATCGTGCCATTGCATTCCAGCCTGGGCAACAAGAGCGAAGCTCTGTCTCTAAATAAATAAATGAATAAATAAATAAATAAATAAAATAAGATAAAATAACTCTTTCTGTTTTAAAATACTATCATTTGGCAAACTGAAAATGATCCCATAACTGGCCACCCTGAGAGATCTTTCTGTTATAGCATCTGCTACAAGTGAATGCTCATCAAACTAGTAATGTGAAAACTTGGTTTTACCCCAAGAATAATCTGAGTTTTTGTACAGGAGCTATCATTTTTTAATTTTTAATTTTAATTTTTGTGAGTACATAGTTGATGTATGTATTGATGGGGTATATGAGATGTTTTGATACAGGCATGCAATGTGTAATAATCACATGATGAAGAATAGGGTATCCATCCCCTCAAACATTTATCCTCTGTTACAAACAGTCCAATTTATACTCAAAATTTTACTTATTTTAAAATGTACAATTAATATCGACTGTAGTCATCCTGTTGTGGTATCAAATCGTAGGCCTTATTCATTCTTCTAGTTTTTTGTACCCATTAACCATCCCCACCACCCCTCCAGCCCCTAACTACCCTTCAACTGTTCTTCTACTCTCTATGTCCATGACTTCAATTGTTTTGATATTTAGATCCCACATATAAGTAAGAACATGAGATGTTTGTCTTTCTGTTCCTGACTTATTTTACTTAACATAATTATCTCCAGTTCTACCCATGCTGTTGTAATTGACAGGATCTCATTATTTTTTATGACTGAATAGTATTCCATTGTGTATATATTCCACATTTTCTGTGTCCATTCATCCATTGGTGAACACTTAGGTTACTTCCAAATCTTAGCTATAGTGAACGATGCTGCAATAAACATAGGAATATGTTTCTCATGTACATAACTCTTTGATGTACTGATTTCCTTTCTTTTGGATATATGCTCAGCAGTGGGATTGCTGGTTCATATGATAGCCCTATTTTTAGTTTTTTGAGGAACCTCCAAACTATTCTCCATAGTGGTTGTACTAATTTGCATTCCCATCAATAGTGTACAAGGGTTCCCTTTTCTCCACATCCTCACCAGCATTTGTTATTGCCTGTCTTTTGGATAAAAGCCATTTTAACTGGAATGGGATAATATCTCTTTGTAGTTTTGATTTACATTTCTCTGATGATCAGTGATGTTAAGCACCTTTTCATATGCCTGCTTGCCATTTGTATGTCTTCTTTTGAGAAATGTCTACTCAAATATTTTGCCCATTTTTCACTTGGATTATTAAATTTTTTCCTGTAGAGTTGTTTGAGCTCCTTATGCATTTTAGTTATTAATCACTTGTCAGATGGGTAGTTTGCAAATAATTTTTTCCCATTCTGTGGGTTGTCTCTGCTTTGTTGATTGTATCCTTTGCTGTGCAGAAGATTTTTAACTTGATGTGATCCCACTTGTCCATTTTTGCTTTGGTTGCCATACTTGTGGGGTATTACTCAAGAAGTCATTGGCCAGACCAATGACCTGAAGAGTTTACCAGTGTTTTTTTGTAGTAGTTTCATAGTTTGAGGTCTTAGATTTAAGTCTTTAATCCATTTTGATTTGATTTTTATATATGGCAAGAGGTAGAGGTCTAGTTTCATTCTTCTGCATTTGGATATGCAATTTACCCGGAATGATTTATTGAATAGATTGTCTTTTCTCCAATGCATGTTCTCTGGGGAAAAGGACTTTGTCAAAAATGAGTTCACTGAAGGTGTGTGAGTTTGTTTCTGGGTTCCCTCTTCTGTTCCATTGGTCTATGTGTCTCTTTTTATGCCAATACTATGTGATTTTGGTTACTTTAACTCTGTAGTGTAATTTGAAGTCAGATAATATGATCCCTCCAGTATTGTTCTTTTTGGTCAGGATAGCTTTGGCTATTCTGAGTCTTTTGTTGTTCCATATAAATTTTAGGATTGTTTTTTCTATTTCTGTGAAGAATGCTACTGGTATTTTGATATGGATTGAACTGAGTCTGTAGTTTACTTTGGGTAATATGGACATTTTAATAATATTGATTCTTCCTATTCAAGAACGTGGAATGTCTTCCATATTTTTGTGTCCTCTTCAATTTCACTCATTAGTATTTTATAGTTTTCATTCATAGTTATTTAATTTTATTCATATTTATTTAATTTTATTTGTGGCTATTGCAAATGGAATTACTTTTTAAATTTCTTTCTGAGATTGTTCACTGTTGGCATATAGAAATGCTGCTGGTTTTTGTAGGTTGATTTTGTATCCTGCAACTTGACTGAATTTGTTTATCTGTTCTAATAGTTTTTTGGGGACTTTTAGGTTTTCTAAACAAAATCATATCATCTGCAAACAAAGATAATTTCATTTCTTTCTTTCTAATTCGGATACCATTTAGGTCTTTCTTTTGTCTGATTGCTCCAGGTAGGATTTCCAGTACTATGTTGAATAACAGTGGTGAAAGTGGGCATCCTTTTTGTGTTCCGTATCTTAGAGGAAAGGCTTTCAGTTTTTCCCCATTTAGTATGAAGCTAGCTGTGGGTCTGCTTATAGGGCTTTTATTATGTCGAGGTATGTTCCTTATATACTCAGTTATTTGAGGGTTTTTATGACGTGAGATTGAACTTTATCAAATGGTTTTTCAGCATCAATTGAAATTATCATATGGTTTTTGCCCTTCGTTCTGTTGATATGATGTATCACATGGATTGATTTGTGTATGTTGAACCATTCTTGCATCCCAGGGACAAATTCTACTTGGCCATGATGAATGATCTTTTTCAGGTATTCTTGAATTTGGTTTGCTAGTATTTTGTTGAGGATTTTTGCATGGCTATTCATCAGAGATGTGGACTTGTAGTTTTCTTTTTTTGATGTGTCTTTGTCTGGTTTTGGTATCAGGGTGATACTGGCCTTATAAAATGAATTTGGGGGTATTCCCTCCTCCTCTATTTTTCAGAATAGTTTGAGTAAGATAGGTATTAGTTCTTATTTAAATATTTGGTAGAATTCAGCAGTGAAATCATTGGGTCCTGGCGTTTTCTTTGCTGCAAGACTTTTTATTATGGCTTTGGTCTTGTTTCTTGTTATTGGTATGTTAATGTTTTAGATTTCTTCATGGACCAATCTTGGTACATTGCTTGTATCTAGGAATTTATTCATTTCTTCTAGATTTTAAAATTTATTTGCATATAGTTTCTTATAGTAGCCACTAACGAACCTTTGAATTTCTGCAGTGTCAGTTGTAATGTTTTCTTTTTCATCTCTGATTTTATTTATTTAAATCTTCTCTCTTTTATTCTTAGTCTGGCTAAAGGTTTATCAATTTTGTTTAACGTTTCGAAAAACCAACTTTTTGTTCCATTGATCTTTTGTATTGTCGTGTTCATTTCAATTTCATTTATTTATGCTCTTATCTTTATTATTATTTTTCTTCTGCTAATTTTGGGTTTGTTTTATGCTTGCTTTTCTAATTCTTTAACATGCATTGTTAGGTTACTTATTTGAAGTTTTTCTCCTTCTTTAACAGGCAGTTATAGCTGTAAACTTCCCTCTTAGTACTGCTTTTGTTGTATCCCCTATGTTTTGCTATTTTATGTTTTTATTATTATTTGTTTCAATTTTTTTCTCAATTTCCTTCTTAATTTCTTCTTTGACCCACTGGTCATTCAGGAACGTATTGTTTAATGTCTTCATGTTGGTATTGTTCCCAAAATCCTTAAGTGATTTCTAGTTTTATTCCACTGTCATTAAAGAAGATATTTACTATTATTTTAATTTTTTTAGTATTTTAAGACTTGTTTTGTGACCTAACATATGGTCTACCTTTGAGAATGATCCATGTGCTGAGGAAAATAAGCACATGGTATAGTGTTTGCAAGACTCATGGTAACCTCAGACCAAAAAAAAAAAAAATACAACAAATACATATAAAAAGCAAAAAACTAAATCATACCACCTTTTGCAGCTTTTCGGTGAAACGTTCTGTAAATATCTATTAGGCCCATTTGGTGTATACTGCAGATTAAGTCCAATATTTCTTTGTGGATTTTCTGTCTGGAAGATCTGTCCAATGCTGAAAGTGCAGTGTTGAAGTCTCTAGATATTATTATATTGAAGTCAATCTCCCCTTTAAGCTCTAATAATATGTGCTTTATATGTCTGGGTGCTCCATTGTTGGGTGTACATATTTTTAAAATTGTTATATCCTCTTGCTAATTGACCTCTTTATTATTATACCATGACCCTCTTTGTCTCTTACGGTTTTTGTCTTGAAATCTCCTTTGTCTGATATATTCCTGCTATTCCTGCTCTTTTTTGGTTTCCATTGTCAAGGAATATCTTTTCTCCTCTCTTTATTTTCAGTCTATGTGTTTCTTTACAGGTGTAGTGTGTTTCTTGTAGGAAACAGATCATTGGTCCTTTTCTTTTTTTAAATCCGTTCAGCCACTCTATATCTTTTTGACTGGAGGATTTAGTCTATTTACATTCATTATTATTATTGATAAGTAAGGACTTACTCTTGTCATTTTGTTATTTGTTTTCTGGTTGTATTGTAGTCTTTTCTTTCTTCTTTCCTTCCTGTCTTGCTTTTAGTGAAGGTGATTTTCTCTGGTGATATGATTTAGTTTTTTGCTTTTTATATGTATTTGTTGTATTTTTTTTTTTTTTTTTTTTTTAGTTTGAGGTTACCATGAATCTTGCAAACACTATTTTATAACTCATTATTTTAAGCTGATACAACTTGACACTATTGGTATAAACAAACAACAAGGGAGAAAAAAAAAAAAAAAAACAAACCAAAAAAAAAAACACCAAATAATAAAGATCTACACCCTTAACTTTGTTTTTTTTTTAACTTTATGTTATTTCTATTCATATCTTATTCTACTGTTTATATATTGTAAAGTTGTTGTAGTTATTATTTTAATTGGTTTATCATTGTTTGAATTCTTAAACACTGTCTTTTGTCTTCCCATATTGTTTGCATATTTATAATAAAGGTCAATTAACAAAAGACCGATAGATGAGATTCTCCAACCAACAGGAATGACATTGAACCTAATTAACTTTCAAGACAATAGGTAGGGTTAGTTTGAATCAGTGATTTAGTAGAAGACACTTCTCTGACTAAATCCTTAGGTTGAACATTTCTCCTAATGGCATCATAAATGTGGTTAAAACTTAGAATCAGAATAGCTGGGCACGGTGGGTCACGCCTGCAATCCCAGCACTTTTGGAGGCTGAGGCAGGCGGATCATGAGGTCAGGAGATTGAGACAATCCTGGCTAACATGGTAAAATCCCGTCTCTACTAAAAATATAAAAAATTATCAGGGCGTGGTGGTGGGCACCTGTAGTCCCAGCTACTTGGCAGGCTGAGGCAGGAGAATGGCATGAACCCGGGAGGTGGAGGTTGTGGTGAGCTGAGATTGTGCCACTGCACTCCAGCCTGGGCAACAGAGTGAGACTCTGTCTCAAACAAACAAACAAACAAACAAGCAAAACCACAACTTAGAGTCAGAATAAATGTTTGGAATATAATCATTGGTTGACATTATGTTTTTGGAAAACAATTTAACTATTCAAAACCCCATTTTTTTCACCTATGAAATGAGCTTTCATGTCTCTCTGATAGATTTCTCTCAAAGACGAAGTGAAATAGCACTGGTGAAAGGCCTTTGCAAACTGCATAGCACCCTACATCATTATCTTCAACACTATAAGTAATAAAAATGATATTGACACAAAATTCCAAGATACATATGGATAGTATATAATTCTCCAAATGTAGAGTTGATACTTGCCTCTGACATTGCCTGGTACCTGCTCTTCCCTTTGGAATATTATGCTACTTTCTGAATAACCAAAACTACACCTACTTTTGTCCTTATATGTTCCAAAGCCTCCTGGTCAGCTTCACTATTGCTTTCAATAACCTAAAACTCAGCATTTTTAGTGCTGAAATCAACATCTCTTTCCTAAAACAATTCATTCAGTCTCTAATTCAATTGTTGGTACCAAAAACCAGTCAAGAAAGCCATAAACCTGTCACTCTTCCCATTCCCTCACCCCTGCTCCAATCAGTTACTAAATCCTGCTGATTTTTGCGTCACAAATATTTCTTAAACTATTCCTTATTGCCATCTTCATTGTCTCTGCCCTAGTTTAGGTCTTTCTTCCTCTAATTTTGAATATTGGTTGGAAGAATATCTTAACAGATCCCTGAGACCCTAGCCATCTCTTCTTTGAATCACATGCCACATAGCCATCTGGGGTATAGATGTAAAACAAAAATATAATTATATCAATTCTCTGCTACCTTCATACAGATCTACTTAACCTACAGAATAAGCTCTTTAACATGGCACCCAAGGATTTCCTTATCTGCTCTTGTCTTACTTCTAGCCTTCCATCTCCACAATCCTTGTCTTATGCTTGATGTTCTAGCACCGTAAATTGTTCATAAATACCTAAACACACAATGTCTTTCTGCCTCCAGTGCCCTTCTGTAGGCACTCCACTCCCCTGCCTATGTTTTCACCAGCCTGCATTTAAACTGAATATTTAAGACTCCTCTAAGAGATCGTGGATCCTTTACCTTTAAAAAGTAGGATCCAAATCTGTTAGAGAACTTAAAAATGATACAAAAGAAGGTAATCTCTTAATAGCTGTCAATTATTGACCCCATACTATATGCCCGACTCTATACATGGTGCTATCATGTTTTCCCATCTAATCCTCACAGTAAGCATGAGAATAGGCATTATTAATTCCATATAACAATCAAGGAACTGAGATGCAGAGAGTTGTGTGTCTCATCCATGTTCATACAGCTAGGAAGTGATAGAGTCATTGTATAAACCTCAATGCATTTGTTGATAAAGTCTTTACTTATAACTGCCTGTATATAAAAATATTATAATACTGTCCGTGGTTTCCAAGAATAAGATACCAGAGAAGATGCCAGGGAAGGAAGTGGAAAAACATTTTTTTGGCTTAAGTATACAATATTTAGGGCATATACATAGGCATATATATAGGATATACACAGCAGTGGCCTTCATTTTCTTTTCTCCTCTGGATACTTATTCACTTAACGAAGATTTAAGGGTTCTCCTACTACTTCCAGGTCCTGTGCTGAAAGATGCTTTAGAAAAGTTCCCTTCTTTTAAGAACATATGATTCTTTTTGGATTCTTTTGGCTTTCTCGTTACCAAAGCCTACACTTCTCTAGAAATAACAGAGGCAGCTTAGAGAGGAGGGCCGAGAAAATGTTCAGTGCCAGACTTATTCATTTGAATATTACACTCATAATAATGATGATGATAGTAAAAATATGTGCCAAGCTTTATGTTTCACATATTGGACATGCCTTTTGCATATATTATTTTATTTAATCCCAACAAACCTTTGAGATAGGTGCTATCATAATCTCCACTTTCAGGTGAGAAAACTGAAGCACAGAGAAGTCAAATTATTTGGGAAAGGTCAGACAGATAAAAACTCTGTTAGAACAGAATTGGAATGTAAACCCAAACGACCATGATATATGTTATGAGTACTCTAATAGCATATATAAAGAGTGTCTTTGGAATGCAGTGGAGGGAATTTTGTTGAAGTGTGTGGTTGAGAGGGAACACTTCACAGAGGTGGTGTCTTTGACCTGGATTCCAAAGCAGAAAGCTTGAATTTTCCAAGCCAAGGAAATGGGGAATGGTGTTTCTCATAGTAAGAGAAAAATAAATATAAAAGTCTGGAGGTGTAACAGTGGTGATTTATTTTGGAGAAATGGCAAGTAATTCAGTGTGGCTAGAAATGGAAAATTAGAGTAGAAACACAGTTTGTGGTCATATCATAAATGGCAAGAACTGTCAGCAGGGAGTGGGAAGCCATGAAGTAATTTTAAGAAAAAGGGAGAGAGATGATAATAGTAACAGTTAACATATAGCTCTTGCTATATGTCAGACACTATTTTAAGTGCTTTACATATTTTAACTCACTTAATTAATACTCATAAGAATCCCATGATGTGCATAGACTGTTAATTATTATCTCCAGTTTATAGCTGAGGAAACAAGCAGTGAGGTTAACAAGTTGTTCAAGAATCATAGCTAATAAGTTGCAGAGGTGAGAGTAGAACTCAGATTGTCTAGTTTCAGAGTCTTTTGTTCTCACCAGCGTACCATACCACATTTTTTATGAGTTTTGAAGAAAATCTCTCTGGAGGCAGCATAGGGAATGAATTAAATAAGTGGCTAGACTGGAAACAAGGAGAACCACTTGCAGTGGCCCACGTAGGAGATACTTGGGGTCTGAACCAGGTTAGTGGATATATCCTCCAAAATCAGAGTGGAAAATTGAAAGGAGCTGTAACTGGCTTGTTACAGTTATTGATAAAGATGTCCAAGATGACAGGTTTATGCTGGTTGAAAACTCAAGTGATTAAAGAGGGAGCAGTTAGGTAATTTAGAGTTGGGAACATGTGCAAGTCACTAGGTAGTGGTGGAGACTGTGGGGATTGTGAGCACATATTTGGTCTAAAGAGTGCCCTTACTCTGAGGTTCCAGTGGGTTTCTGCCATGGAAATATGAGCCATGTACTGTTTGATATTATACTCTAATTTCTTTTCTTTTCTTTTCCTTTTTTTTTTTTTTTGAGACAGAGTTTCGCCCTTGTCCCTCAGCTGGAGTGCAGTGGTGCAATCTCAGCTCACTGCAATCTCTACCTCCGAGGTTCAAGCAACTGTACTCTAATTTCTTTTTTTTTTTCTTTTTTTTCTTTTTTTTTTTGAGACGGAGTCTTGCTCTGTCGCCCAGGCTGGAGTGCAGTGGCCGGATCTCAGCTCACTGCAAGCTCCGCCTTCCGGGTTCACGCCATTCTCCTGCCTCAGCCTCCCGAGTAGCTGGGACTACAGGCGCCCGCCACCTCGCCCGGCTAGTTTTGGTATTTTTTAGTAGAGACGGGGTTTCACCGTGTTAGCCAGGATGGTCTCGATCTCCTGACCTCGTGATCCGCCCGTCTCGGCCTCCCAAAGTGCTGGGATTACAGGCTTGAGCCACCGCGCCCGGCCTCTAATTTCTTAAAAGGAGTTTTAAATTTGAATCTTTGTGGATAATCTACTGATTTTCAAATGATAATAAATAATTTAGAAACAGAAAAACAACCCTGTATGACTCAGTCAAAACAAATCTTCCAGTTGGATTAAACCTGCAACTGTCATTTACAATCTTTGCAATAATTCTGTATTTTGCAACTAAGAGCATATTAATGTCTATAGAGGATGTAGGAATAAAAGCAGGCTGGAGGATAGGCAAAAATGCTTTAGGAGTTTTGGATGTATTTTTGTGGATATCTTGTTGGGTGGACCAGAAAAATGATTTGAAGCAAATAGTGTCATGAAGTAGAAGGCAGGAAAATGGTCTGGAGAGCATACATCAGTATGATAAGATGGACAGAATTCCTATCAAAATGTGATAGTCACTATAATTAACATCATCATTGCTGTCATACTGAAGGCTTAATCTGTGCAAAGCATATTCTTAATTTTACATTTAAGTTTACTGTCAAGCACTTTACATGCTGATCTCATTTAATCCTAAAAACAACCCTCTTAGGCAGACATTATCATTATTATTATTATCACTGTACCTATTTTATAGATGAGAGCAAGTCTTAAAACAAGTAAGTGGCAGAATTGTGACTCAAACCCAGATTTTCCTGTTACTGAAGTTTTTATTCATCTGGAAATATAAGTGGGAGTGTAGGGAAGACAGCCTAGAAATGTGCAGCACCAGTTTTCTACATACCAACATTTACAAATTAAACCTTTTAATATGAGATAATTGTAGATTCACATACAGCTGTAAGAAATAATACAGAGAGTTTATATGTACATCTTACCCAGTTTTCCCCAGTGGTGACGTATTGCAAAACCAAGGTTGTATATCACAACCAGGATACTAATATTGATGCAGCCAAGATTTAGACCATGCACATCCTGTACATGTTTTAAATATACTCCTAGGTATTTACATTTTTTTTGGCATTGATGTAAATGGCATTATTTTTAAAAATGTTGTTATCCATGTGTTCAGTACTAATATATAGAAATAAAATTGATTTTTACATGTTTATCATATATCTTCTGACCTTTCTTAGTTCACTTATTCATTCTTTTTTTTTTTTTTTTTTTTTTTTTTTTTTTTTTTGGTAGATGCCTTGGAATTTTCTATGTAGACAATCGCATCATCTACAGTTAGGAAGAGTTTTCTTTCTTCCTTACTAATCTGCATGGCTTTATTTATTTTTATTCCTTTATTGTTCTGAAGATAACTTGTAGCATGTGTTGAATAAGAGTGGTGAGAGTGGATATCCTTGCCTTGCTCCAGATATCGCAGGGAAAGCATACAGTCTATCAACATTAAATATAATGTTAACTTACAGCTTTTTCATTAAAAAATTTTTTATAGATGTTCTTTATCAAGTTGAGGGAATTTCCCTCCATTCCTAATTTTCTGAGAGTTTTAATCATGAATAAGTGACGCATTTTGTCAAATACTTTTCCTGCATTAATTAATATGGTCATGTAATTTTTCTTAATACGTTATCTAAAGCAATATTAAGAATAAACCTCACTTGATGATGGTGTACATTTTAAAAATATTGCTGAATCCTGTTTGCTAATATTGTGTTAAGGATTTTTTCATATCTGTATTCATGAGAAATATTACCTTTAGTTTTTTTGTATTGTCTTTCTCTGGTTTGTTAATAGGTTAATATTGGCTGCATGAAATGAATTCAGACATGTTACCTCTTCTATTTTCTGGAAGAGATTGTATAGCCTTGGTATTACTTCTTTAAACCTTTGGTAAAATTTTCAGTGAAACCATCGGATCCTGGAGAATTTTTTGGAGTGTTTTAAAATTGTGAATCAAATTTCCTTAATAGTTTTAGGGCTACTAAAATTACCTATTTCCTATTGGACGAGTTTTGATAATTTAGGTTTTTTAAGGAAATGGTTTATCTTGTCTAACTTGTCAAGTTTGTATTTATAGAGTTGTTAGCGATATTTACGTATTATCTTTTTATGTCCACAGAATCCATAGTGATAGCCCTTATTTCATTCCTAATATTGACAATTTATATATTTTCTCTATTTCCTTTGTTAGTTTTGCTAAAGAATTGCGAGTTTTTCTTTTCAGAGAAATGGCTGTTTGATTTTTTCTATTGTCTTTGCTTTTAATTTCATTGATTTCTGCTCTTGTTTTTATTATTTTCTTCCTTTTGCTTACTTTGAGCTTATTTTCTTCTCTCTTTCTAGATTCTTGAGATAGCTTAGATTATTGACTTGAGACTTCATCTTTCCTAATCTATGCACTTAGTGCTACAAATTTTCTCAACACAATTAAAACCATTTTTATGTGTTGTATTTTTATTTTCGTGAAGGTCAATACATTAAAAAATTTCCTTTGAGATTTTCTCTTTGAACCATAGATTATTTAGAGTGTGTTGTTTAGTTTCAAATATTTGTAGATTTTTTCCATTATGTTTCTGTTATCAATTTCTAGTTTGGTTCCACTGTGGTTATAGAACACATTCTGTATATTTTCAAACCCACTTAATTATGGTGTATAATTCTTTTCATAGGTTGCTAGGTTTGGTTTACAAGTATTTTGTTCATAAAAGATATTGGCCTGTAGTTTTCTTTCTTCTACCTGGTAACACCCATTACTCACATTAATGGTAGCAGATTCCAGTCTGCTGTATCAAATTATCTTAAATTTGGTGGCTTCAAACAACAGAAATTTATTCTCTTACAGTTGTGGAGGCAAGAAGTCAAAAATCAGTTTCACTGGGCTGAAATAATGGTACTGGCAGATAAACACTCCCTGTGGAGGCTGTAATGGGAGAGTCTGTTTTTTGACTTTTCTAGCTTCTGGTAGCTGTCAGCTTTCTTTGGCTTATGGCTACATCACTTCAATTTCTGCCATTGTGACCACATTTATATTGGGAAATTTCTATTATTCCATCTTCAACTTTATTGAATCTTTTCTTTCTTCCTTACATTCATTCTGTCGTGGAACCCACCCACTGAGCTTTTTTGTTTCAGTTATTGTATTTTTGAGTTCCAAATGTTCTATTGGTTCTTCTTTACATCTACTTTTTTTTTTTTTTTTTTTTTT
>NW_016805760.1:38073-40787 GCF_001698545.2 Rhinopithecus bieti
TTTTTTTTTTTTTTTTTTTTTTTTTTTTGCTGAAGGTTTCTATTGTTTTCATTTGTTTCAAGCATATTTTAATAGCTTGTTGAAGACTTTTTATTGTCTACTTTAAAGTATTTGTCAGATCATCTAATATTTCTGTCACTTCAGTGTTGACATCTATTGATTATCTTTTCTCATTCAGTTTGACATCTTCCTGGTTCTTGGAGCCACAGTCTTTGCTGTGGTGTTTGGCTATAGTAGGATGGTTATTATCTGAACATTTTGTCTGGCTAGGCTGTCCCTTTCTTGATCCTTTTCCTAGAGAGAGAAAGCGTTTGTTGGGGCTTTGGTCTGTGTCTGTTTAAGTTTTTGTTTCCAGCTTCTTCACCTTTAGTTCCGGTATAAGGCAAGAAAAAAACCCAGGGAACTTACTACCGTGGTATTCTTCAGGTCTTGAGGTTGCAAGTAGTCTTTTACCTTTGCTTTCCAGTCTTATATTCATTGTATAGGAATGTCCAGAGTTTTCAATTGTACATAACCGAAGAATAGGAAAAAGTACATCTACTGCATTTTACCAGAAATGGAAGTTCTATATACCTATTTGAAACTCTAATTATTTATTTTTAAACTCTTTATAATCAAAAATTTCAAATATATATATATATACACACACACACACATACACGCACACACACAAAGAGAAGACAGCATAATGAACTCTATGCTTCAAAAATGATCAATATTCTGCCTTTTTTGTTTCTTTTTTTCTCACAAGACACTATTTGGGGGAGATTAGGATACTATAAATAAAATTTTATTGAACTCTAATTTGTTTTATAGGATAGTCTTTGATTCTTCATTAAGTTATTACTTAAAACTGTTTTGTACAAAGATTCATGTATTTTCTTCCTTGAGATGTTTGTACATATTATTCATTGAAACTGATTATATGCATATATAATATTCTGAGCTGCCAATATGCTGCCATATATGTTTATTAGACATGACAAGATGAGACTTTTGGTGACTTTAAATAAATATAGTTAATTAAATGTTTAATTTTCAAATGCAGAAATGAATATTTTCATTGCTTAAATAACTCAGAACACTGGTTTGGGAAGACTCTAACGTAGAATTCTGAGCTTGAATTTATGAATTATCTACCTTTCGCTCTGTGTTAGTCTTTAAAGATGAATGCAAATTTAAAAAATTTTCCTGACTAGCAAAATTCAAAAGCAACTATCATCTGTATTAAGTAGTAATTTTGGTAGGTTGCTAATTTATTATATGATACATACTTTAGTTTTTAGAATCTGAAATGTAAAAGCTGATTCAACAAAAATCCAATACTCTAAAGAGTAGTAACCATAAAACATGGCTTTCTATGGCCACTGGTGTCACTGAGGCTTGCTGTCGACTCAAAATCCTGCACTATTTCTTCTTCTCTGGAAGAGAAAATATTAAGCAGTTCAGTCCAAAAATAAGTGAGAGAAAGAAAAAACATGCTACAGATAGTTTAATGACATACCTCTCAGAGTAAGTGTAGTTTTAGTCATGGTAAACAAAGGACAAATGACAGCCCATCCAAATTGAGTCTGAAATTTCTTCAGGTATCTGAACAGTATTTATCCCAACAATAATGTGAGTTGTCTCTGTGTGTCAAGAGTTATGAAGCCAGCCTTTCAGAGGAGTTAACACACATGACACTAGATCTCTGTCTTGAAACTTTTTGGTCTAAAAATACAAATGTGGGACAGTTGTATATTTTAATGGAGGGCTAACATAACCTTTATTATTCCCTCTTTCTTGCTTATCCTTCCCTTAAAGTTATATATTTCAGATTCTTGATGCAGACTGCTTTTGGAAATCAATAGATTAAACTGCTAAAAATAATAGGTTTATAGAGTTCTGTTAGTGTAAGGCTCTTGAAATAAGTGGGATTTTTCTCTATCCCCTTGTTATTCTGTATAATTTTTCTGTCACTTCATTAGTGACTTCTAGTTCTTGGATTTATTTATTTAAGTTAGTTATTCCTGCTTCTGTTTTCTCATATTCTGTGTTTATGTTTGTATTCTGTAGTTCTGGCTCATTGTATAAGAGGAGAAGTTTGCTGCTTTAGTGAGATTTGTAAGTACTCTGGAATGTAGAGGCTGTGTTACCGTCCTTTTATTTCCAGCATGTAGCACAGTGACTGGTACATAATAGACTGTCAGTCACATCTCGGTTAAAATTTTGAGATAGTGTTATTTGTTATTTGAATTGAAGGACAGATGGGACTTGCGTGAATTTTGGATTTCAGTAATCCCTCCTCTTGCATCCTAAAACACAACAAAGCACACAAAATGCCCTAAAATAAAAATCATTTTCAATTAATTTCTCAGTAATAGCTATAGCTTTCTCCCAGCTGGACTCCTGATTTCAAGATGATAATAGCTATAAATGAACATTGAATTGAGTTAAAGTAAGTGTCCTAGAATCTTATCCTGCAGATTCAATGTCAAGGTCCTTCCAAGGTACTTCTCTTTCTTCTTGCTATGATTTCTGCTCTTGCTATCTCCTTTCTTCTAAGCAGAGGCTCTATGGGTTCCTTATTCCCTCTCCACTGCCCTTTAATCATAGCATTCAGAGTATATCAGAGAGAAAGTGTCTATATCTTTTAGGTAGTGGCCACTCCATGCTATACTTAAGAGAAAGAAGACATCCTCTCTCTCTCTCTCTCTCTCTCTCTCTCTCTCTCT
>NW_016805760.1:42730-49324 GCF_001698545.2 Rhinopithecus bieti
TCTCTCTCTCTCTCTCTCTCTCTCTGTCTCTCTCTCTCTCTCTCTCTCTCTCTCACGTGCGTGCATGCACGTGACGCCTGTCTCTCCCTCTCTATCTCTCTGAGACAGGGTCTCACTCTGTTGCCCAGGATGGATTCCTGTGGCATGATCATAGTACACTGTAACCTTGAACTCTTGGGCTCAAGGGACCCTCTTGCCTTTGCCTCCTGAATAGCTAGGATTGCAGGTGCTTGCCACCAAACCTGGCTAATTTTTGTTAAATTTTTCATAGAGACAGGGTCTCACTATGTTGGCCAGGCTGGTCTCAAACTCCTGAACTCAAGCAATACTACCACATTGGCCTCCCAAAATGCTGGGATTACAGGTGTGAGCAACTGCACCTGACCAAAGACATATTTTTCTTTAACCTCTGTAATTGGTGGCTAAAGCAAATCAGTATTGCATTTTATCCTTTCTATTCTCAATTTTCTATTGAGTCTCAAGTGGAACAAGGCCTGCTATGCTTCTGTGGAACTTTAAAATTACGCTTAAGGGAAAAAATCTAAAAGAAATAATGTGTGAAAAATTATTATTCTTTACTTTTAGGAGCCTCAGATGATTTGCCTGTTTCAATAGGATTTTCTTTCAATATTATCCTATTCACAAGGGCTAAAAGAATCTTCCATAGTATCCCAAATTGATTGAACCCTGTGTAACCAAAGAACAGCTAGATATATGCTATGGCAAACATTTGTTGCGTATCGACAGGTATCAGGCACATTGCTTGGTGGCACTGGGGAAACAAATATGTTTCATATTCATATCCTTAAAGACTCTCAGCATAGTCGGGAAAAAGGATGTTAAGAAATAAGTGCCAAAATGGTGAAAGGGGGTAAAGTAATATGACACTACACATTATATAATAAGAAGGGCTATTGCTTCTCTCTGATGTAGGTGGTAGGAGGTCAGGGCATGCTTCCTAGTGGACATCACTTTAGAATTAAACAATAAAGAGCATAGGAGACAGTGATTCCACTGGAATCACCCTGGAGGCCAAGAGACTGCAGTGGTTGTTGACATAGCCTGAATGATCCATTGGGCATTTCCTCAGAGATTTTCCAGATCTCCAGAACTGATGTCTCATACTCACTTTATATCTCTGAGGGTTGTTTTAGGGTCTCTAGACCAATCCACTATTGTAGTTTTAGTTGGAGACCCTCTTGTATTTGTAATATTTCCCATTGAACTGTTCCCTTCACCTGGGATCATTCTGCTGTGACTATGCCACACAAAAGGACATTAGAAAATATGATATGAAGCTCTCTTTTCTCCATCCTGTGGTTCTGAACTGTTTTGAGCTGGTTTGGAAGAGCAAGCAGGCAAAAAGTCACCATGAGTAGAGTGATAGATATAATGCAAATTTGGCAATGATATGAGGGGATATATGTTCTTATATTGAAGAAGTGCCTTTGGGTCTTACAAAAAGGGACAAAAAACAATAATATTTACTTAAGCAACATCTCTTGTTTTGCACTTAAGGAGCCCACCAAGCATAGTGCTTATACTATTCTTCAAGGACTAGTTTATACTAATAGCATATATTATTTTTCAAGGAATATTATTGAGTCACTAGCTTGGCTATTCTACTTTGGTAGTATGGAAGCTTTTGTTATTAAGTATGTTGAAAAGGCTGTGAATTTTGGTATAAAAAGAATATAATTAAGTTTCTAGCTTTAAAAATGTCAGAAATCTGCCTTAATCAAGCGATCAACATTAACATTAGTTGTAACACATGTTGACAACATGAATCCCTTGAAATGATGTTCTGAACAGAATACAATAGCTCTTCTGTGGTATTCTTGCCAAAACTCACAACTTAAAAAGTTTCTAGGTCATGAGAGATAAGGAAAGACTGAGGAACAATTATGGATTAGAAGAGCCTAAGGAAAAATAACAAAGAAATGCAATGCAGTGTTTAAAACAGAAAAGGACATTAGTGGAAAATTGGAGAAATCTGAATGAAGTTGATAGTTTAGTTGATATTATCATACAAAAGTCAGTGTCCTGGTTTTGATAACTATGTCTAAGTACAAAATGCTAACACTAGGGGAAACTGAGTTGGGGTATATGGAACTCTGTATTATTTTGGCAAGTTTTTTTGATTTCTAAAATTAGTCAAAACAAACAGTTAAAAGATCTTCATACATATGTAAATGTCATATAAATAAGCAAATGGAAATAAAAGCAGATTTATTATTCATGTATTTACATTACCAGTGATTGTTAATGGTTATTTTAAGTTTAGAGGTATTTGTATAAATATGGACACTACAAAGTTTTGAATAAGTTTTAAAAACAATGTTATTCACATTAACTCAAAGTTTTTGGTTTTCTTTGAGTGGTTTTGGTTGGCATTCCTTCTCTTTAAGCTACACTATCTAAATATTGTTCTAAGCATTGATAATGATATTTATAGTAGATTGTTGCAGAAATAGGATTAATTTTTTTGGTTTATGAAAACTAAGTACTTTTTGAGGATTTACAGAGGTAAAATTGGCTGTCAGTCCTTGGAAATGCTGTACTGATAAATTTGCTTGCTTTTTAAATTTTTTTTATTTCTGCCCCTACCCACTCTCCACCTTTTTGGACTACAAACCACAATGTTCTTGCCTTCTCTATTGCCCTCTAGGGGTAGACTAGAGAATTTTTGCTATTGTGAATTCCTGAATGTGCAGTTCAGGAAGAAAAAAATAACTTGTAAGTTTCTGAATTTAGTGGAGATAAATACGGATAGCTCAGAAATATATTTACCAAAATCACAGCCTCGATTTTTGTCTAGCATTGCCAGCATGTTGTTTATAGAACTATTGTTTATTTTGGCATATGCAAGCCCCATTAGCCTTGTGCCAAGTGGAAGACTTGGGGGCATAGTAGATGCTTTATTCACGAAGGCAATGTCAACAGAAGCCTTCAGGATCAATCTCTCATCTGCGATTCTTCCTCCTTCATCATGCACACCCCCTTCCCTCAGATGCCTCAGGCTCTTTGTTCCCCTTCCTAATATTAAAACCCATTCTGTTAGCACTTTTTCAGAAATAAATGTTTGTTAAGAATTAAAATGTTATTTCACCTATTTCTCCTTTTGGAAAAAAACCCTACACATTTATGCCCTACTAATAATAGATTATTCTTCTATTTATTTGTTTATTCTTTCATTTCTCTCCTATCCTTTGGAGTTCAGGTGTTAGTAGCACCATATTTGCGTAGAATATTTTCATTTGCTAAATTTAAAAAAATCTCAGAAGTATCTTTACCTTTTCTTGGTAACATTGTACTTTTATAGCATTACTGGGAATTTATTTTCTAGGACTATAAGGCTAAAGTGAAATTTAAGTCACATTTCAATATGGTGCATATTTTAATTCTTGACAGAAATATAACTTTTCTGAGATAAATTTATTTTATGAATGCATAAAAGAAATATATATATGAGTTAATGAAAGCTTGCAATTGATATTTTTAGACTAGAAGTTAACCGAGGCCAGCTAAACATGTTTAATTAGTTGACTATGTCATTTTTAAATAGAGATTTACAATATGACTTTGAACTTATTAATATTATGCATTTCATTGTTGTTTTCCTATGAGCTGTATGAAACTCACCACAGTAGGCAGCTGGATGGTTTCAATAGCTAATGACTGAACTTTTCACCTCAGGCCTTGGTTCACATTAGGCTGTGGTTTCAAATGATTGACAGCCATTTCATAGTAACCCAAAATGAATTGGGGGTCAAAATCATCCAAATGATGGAGAGAAAATGCCCCGTTAGAGAAAATAAAGGCAGAAGTAAACTAACCAGTGTAGTTGAAACTAATTGGCCTCCTTATTGGCAAAGGATTGAACGGGCACAGGGACTGAATTAATCTCTTGAATTTGGTGGCAGATCCTTGCAGGTTGAAATTGTGAATTGGCAGGTTAGCATAAGGGGCGGCTGTATCCCCCTAGCATGTGATACTTCTGTTCTGTGAATTTCCATTTTGTGGAGCTGTCAATCTGAGGCTTTTGTGAGCATTAAACTTTCTTTAAAAACAACACCACTAAAAAAAGAATGACCCCACCTCCTAAACTACCACATAAATCAGCTTGATTAGTAATCTCTATTAAGAGACATTGAGTTTTGAATTGGCTGGGGTATTGTAGGTCCAGAATGAAGGACTTGGCAGGCCCAAATAGGGAAGTTTGAACATCTGCCCTACTCCGTCCTAGCACTTCTGTGAGTTTTAAGCCTGTTCACAAATGGCCTAAATTATAAAAGTGCAAACTGTAGTTCTCCACAAGCAGTTTTTCAAATAATGTTAAGGGGTGAATATATAGTATTAGTATTTATTGAAGGTGTAGAAATTCCATAAAATATTTTATGTTGAGAAAGGTAATAGTAACAGACCTTTATATTTGAGCCCATTAATGCCAGCTTTCTTTTAGCATTCTTCTTTTCTGTAACCAGTGAAGTTTGATCTTGAATTTTTATTCAAAGCTCTGTAAACCAAAGCCACAGATGGGGTATTGCTGTGTCATTTCCATGGCCTTATACAGATTACAGAATGTATGCAGCTGTCCCATACTCCCTTAATAGACCTTCAGCTTTTCAATACATCTTCCACTGATGGCATTTCTGTGGATAAACATCATTTCAGAATGAAATGTGCCAGATGTCCTGCAGTGCACTTAGGTACAACAAGGCACTTTTTAAAAAAGTTGCGCCTATATTATTTACTCATTTACAGAATGTGACTTCTGGGATATGCATTGGAAATCCAAAATTTGCTGAATGAGAGAGGAATTATTATAAATAGTTTTAAACTCATATGTACCTTAAAATTCCCTTAAATACATTTTTTCCAGGCCATAAAGAAATCAATATTTTATATCCAGGTTTCTCATAATTTTTTCCTCTAGGAGGCATAACTCAATCAAAATCTCTGCTTACTACTGAATAGAAATAGTCTTTTTTATTGAGGTTAAAAATTGCTAGATCGGGGATTTGGAATATATATATGTCTATATATACACATATATATAATTTTCCTTTAGTATAGCTAATTTTAAGAAGCATTCCTTTCAACATTCTCGAGTTTTATATTCCTGCCGCAAGAAAATATTATTTTCAAGTTCTGTATTTTGTTTTTGTTGTTGTTAGGAGACTGGAATAGGTGATCCAAATGAATGTAAAACACAGTGAGAAATGGTAATTCAGGATCATTCCAATATCAGAATTTGATTCTGTCATATCAAATGCAACTATACCACATGCTCAAGTGCTTCACTGATTATTGACTTATGTCATTTAACATTTTTTACATACATACCACTCTTCAAAGACTGCAAAATCATCAACTGTAAGGACCATATCTCCTGCCACTTAATACGCCTTGTTGCTGAACACAATGTGAGATTTTAGTCAGTGACTGTTGAGTTGATGACTACATTTATGGTAAACTAGAACAAGGAGATATGTATTAAATTTTTCTATGAGGAAATCCATTTTCACTTATAAGTGCTTATAGATTATACTGAAGATATAGACTTCACTTAATTGTGATATTGCAAACTGTGGTAGCTTTAGTGTTCTTCAGCATGCTTTATATGCATTTTTCATTTTTTAAAATGAGGTTTGTAGAGGCAGTCCACTAATAGCTGATAAAACTGAGGAATAGACCTTTAGGTAGTCCACAACTAAAGGAGATTGTGCTAGGCCGTACTTTGAAGCTTCTGAGAATCCCTAGGAATTATTTAAAAGAGACATGTCCTTCAATATTGCATAAACTAGTTATCTATGAAGTGTTTATTCTAAGCAAAATAATAATAATAATAATAATAATAATAAATCATAATGAGAAAATGTTACTCCAGGAACATTGACAATTATTTAAAATTTTACTATGTATTTAATTCAAAAAGTGTGATTCTTGGGGCTGTCTACCTTTCTATGTGTGCACTCCCTAAGAAAACTAGCGAAACTTTTAATGATTTATCAAATCACTTAATACTTTTATGTATTGCCAGTTTACCTCCTCTTCCTAACAGCAATGCTCCTCTTAACACAAAATATACTGCATTTAGAAAACTGAAACATATTTATCATTTGTTTTGCTATCAAGGTTTTGAGAACATATCTGTGCTGTAGTTCTGTCTGTGACAGCTGTGTGGTTAATTTTTCAATCCCTGGTATGTAGCTGTCTCTTTTGGTGCTGCTGTGTTTGCAGCCATGCTGTCAACATCCACCAGAGAGCAGAGCAGCTCCAACCCCCACATCTTTCATGCTAGAAATAGATGGAGACAGTAACACAGTCAGATCCTTGGCCAAACAACGCGGATTGCAGTTCATTTCAAAGGTCAGCACATATTTAAGCTTGCTTCATTACTGCCACCTTTATGCCTGAGATTTTCATTTAAAAAAAAAAATCAGTTTACCCAGGTTCCTTTAGAGACAGAAAATGAAAGTGCTGAGTCCTATTTTCATTTGGAGATATCAAGCTTTTATCAAATTATAGAGGTGGCGTTTCAGAATATTTCATATCTGATCAAGAGGGAAATCCAAAATAATTTTCTCTTTA
>NW_016805760.1:51698-97099 GCF_001698545.2 Rhinopithecus bieti
TTTAATTTTGGCATTCATGTATTTCTGAAATGAATATTTAAAATACACTATAACTGACTGAAAGAAGAAAAACATATCTATATTTTAAGTATAATAATTTTAGACATAAATAGATTTTATAAAAGTTTTTTGAATACATCATTAATACCATTAATACTTTATCTATAACTTACTTTAAAATAATTAAGAAATAAATATGGTTGAAAGTCCAGTCATCAGTTGTATTTAGATTTGGACTACTTCACTCAATTTGGAAACAAATTCTCATTGTTTTCAGGAGTAATGACCTATAGAAAGTATGTGAATGAGATCCAGAAAATATGATAATAGGACATTAGGATAAAAGTAAGAAATGTGAAAGGTGAGAAAGCTGGGAAAAATAGGACCTCAATCCCTTAGACCATCCAAGTACATCTTTTAACCTGAAAGATAACATGAACCATTTTCTTGTCCCTCAGATTCTAAAGTACATGGTGCTGATTTTACTTGTTATAAATTCTAACGTGACTTAAATAGAGGTTCTTTTACTTCTTTCTTAGATGCAATTTAAAACAACAACTCAGCATCATGCAATAAAACCAGGTAACAAATTTGCATATGTGCTCCCTGAATCTAAAGTAAAAGTTGAAAAAATTAAAACCAGCACTAAAAGAAAAGCAAACTTCTATCAGAAAATTATATTCATATTTTAAAGGAAGTAAAAAGATATTTATTGCCAATTATTTGCCCAACAGCACATTATCTCATTTAACCTTCATGATCATGCTGGGAGCTGGGTGGTGCTAGGCCCATTTTACAGAGAAGAGACTTAAAATTTTAAGAATTTAGTGATTACCTCTATTACCTCACCAAGACTTGGCCCCAGATCATGTGACTTCATGTGCTATTTTTCTCTTTTGCTATGTTAAAATTCTGGACAAAGACAAAAATCCTTCCCTTAAAGGTTAACTATCTTAGAGATTCATGGATTTGAATTACTGGCAGAAAGAAAAATTAGGAAGAGCAAAGACTAACTGTGAGGTGAATGATAATACATGGGTGATTTCTATTTTTTAGTTTGTGGTTTAATTCTGTAGTCAATTATCTGTATTAAAAAACAAATTAACTAAAGTGCTCACAACTTAGACTGATTTGTTAGTTATCAGGTGTTTATCCTAACACCTTCATTACTCATAACAGAATAATTAAACCTATTTGCCCTATATTCCTGGTAAAATGGGAGTTTTATATATGAAAAAAATAGCACACATCATTTTTGGATAATTAAAGGTAGTCAATTGTATGTGATATTAAAGGCTGATATCTTTAAATATGTTGTGACAATTTTAAGGGTAGAAATACAATTTAGCTTGACTTTTGGCTTTTTTTCTTTTCTTTTTTAACATGGGTTAAAAAAGTTTAGTGTACTCAAAGACTACAGAATTGCCCTATTGTTATTTATTCAACTCAAGTCTCAAATACCAGGGCTAAGAAAGTCAGGAAAGCCAGTTTTTTGTTTTTGTTTTTTCCATTCTTCATCACATCCTCTACTTCCCTGGCTCCCCAGATGTAGCATGACCTTGTTTTGAAATGATGCGTTCAACAGCAATATTTTAAAAAGCCTTTTTCTTTTGTACAAATGAGAAATCAGGTTCAAATGATTACAGGTAGAAGTGATCTTTAGCCTTTTCTTAGAATTTAAGTTAGGTTTACACGTAGAGGTGGGTGATCTTTGGCCTCACTTTAGAATTCGAGTTACAGGTTTTTGAAAACCTGGTAGCCCTTTATATAGCTCTACATTTACTGCAATAGAGCAACCAAAGGATACTTCAACTGCTGTAGTAGACAGTTTCTTTTCTTTTGCTTATTAATACAAAGGTGCTTAGCGGCACAGTAGGAAAATTTAAATTAACTCTCTTAAAAGGCCATTTGTGTAGGATGTGTTAAAATTATTTTTTCCAAAATGATCTGCAAACCTAGTATTCTTCTATATTCAGAAGTTTAAAATAAATCTCTTAAGCCTCAAGCAGAATAATGATTTAATGCAAAATAAATAGAAATGGATTTTTTTTTTTCTTACAATATGGTCATTGTCTTTCACTGAGTTCTAAGGATGTTAACATTAAAGTTCCTATGATGAAAATACTTTAAACTCTGTGATAGGAACTTGGAGTCTTCTGTGGAAGACTCTCAAGAAATCTGATACAACCAAAATATTTTTCAAAACTTGTGTTTGTTGTTGTTGTTGTTGTTGTAAGTTGTGCTTAAAGGGATTGCACTTTACAATGCAAATATTAGGAGGCAGATGTGAAAGTGCTAGTATATTTTTAAAGAAATTCATGTACGTTTTCTGAGTTGATTCTATTTGAACTTTTAAATAGACACAGAAGCAGAATCTCTTATCACTATTAGGTCATGGAATAATAGCCCTGTGCAAAGGTTCAGATGAAAAGATAGTGGTAACATCAAAATTTTCTCATTTTCTTAATATGTAAGATAAAAATGAAGGGTCACTGTGTAGAGATTTCATGAGTTTGACTCATTAATTCACGAAGGAAGAAAAGGAGAAGAAGAATATATTTTAAAGAAAACATTAGAATGTATTGGCTGTATTTCAGATGATGATTTGTTTTAGTGATTTAGACCTCTATTATATTTCTGTAGAATTAGTATTGATTATTTCAGCTTTTTTTAAGAGCCTTATTTTGGTCTAATTAAAAGGAAGCACATTCTGTCTTACAATCATGAATACTGCAGAGTTCTTCATAACTTTACGGATCCAATCTTTTAGTATTCATTTGGATGTCGCATTGCTGTTAACTAGGTATCCCTATGATACTTGTTTGTATATTTAGAATATGGCTGATATACTTTATTTTCTTAATATATCCCAATGTATTTTAATATAGGAACTTGCATATGGAGTTCCAAATTTATTTTATGGTAGCACTTTCAAATTTTATAGTACATTATTAATCTGCTAGGCTAAAAATCTAAGCCAGTCTCTGAGCCTTCAAAAAAATTCTAAAAAACAAAATGCTGTTAGTTGGAAGCATGATTTCAGTAGGAGTATCTTCTGAATTGTTTGTGGTTCATATAAATATATTTTGAGGGAAGTTCTTGTACCAAAGTTCAAGGTCCTGATATTTACATAGTTTCTTTACATAGTGCACCAAGATGATTTGTGAGGAAATGAAGAGAATTTAAATTAAAAATTTAAACCATGAATGTAAAATTGCTGAATATTTGCGCATAGTACAGGGTTGAAGGGAGATTTTTTTAAGTTATCCATATGGCAGCAGAACTTTTAATAAACAATAGTTCTAACACAGATTCTTTATGGAAACAGAAAATAGGATTTATGAGGTGACATTTTGAGTATGTTAAGTAAAATGAAATAAGATTAGCTTTATTTTCCTATTTCCCCCCAGCCTTGCGAAGGTTTAGTGGCTGAATTACCACTTATAATTTGTTTTTTCATTCCTCGCATGCATTTCATTAACCTATTCCTGGCTCTGCAGCCAGCCTGCAGAGAAAAATCAGCAGAAGGATTTCTGAACAGATTGGCTACAACACGCTATAGGACATATTTCAGAATCCAAGGACAATTTGATAACTTTTACTGTGCTTTACATTAATAATGTGAAAAGTTGCATTTTGTTTAAATGGTATCTTAGAGAATTAATGTTATTTAATAATATTTAAGTAAAAGTTATGAGATATTACCAAACACTCAAAATTTAACTCATAGTTCATTGAAATTATTCTGACTGCTTCAGAGTCAGGACTAAATAGATTAGTATTGAAGTTCCGTTTGGGGATTTTACCACTTACTCGATGAACTACTGGAATCGTAGTAAAAGTTTTTTGTAATACAGTTGATTTTTCTTTGAAATAATTATGAGACTCATGTAATAAGTATTGGGAGATATTACAAGCAGACATAATTGCACAATTTTCTGAATATAAGAGAATTTTGCCTTGCATTATTTTTAAAAAGAACTCTCAGTTATGTATGTTAGCGCAATAATGCAATTATGCATAAATAAATGAAATTGGTGTTTAAATGCATAAAATTATTTTCATGTGAAAGTTACCTTTTAAATTATATTTTGATTTGACTTTAATTTTATACATTTGCATTCCCCAACAGAGAATGATGGCTCAGAATGCCCCAGGTGAGAGGATGAGATAAGTTTGTGATTTAAAAATGCTGTGACTCTAGAAAGAAAATTTTTAAAGTTAAAAGGTACTTCAGTTCAACATTTTGTCCTATAATTCCCTCATCCTGTTTGAAAACTCAGCATTCTCTGGTACTGTTTTATATAACTTATTATTTGTTCGGGTCAGTGATAGTACACTCATTACCTCCCTGAAAAAGGCAGCCTCTGTTTTGGGATATTTTAAGAATCAAATTGTTTCTATTCTTTTCTTCTTGCTTGTTTTGAGCTCAGATCTGCCCTATAATACCTTTTATTTGCAGTTTTTGTTCTGTGATAGAAAGCTACCAGAATGTCACTCATTCTGTACATAAAAGACTATCAAATTCAGCTATTGCTACATTTCTCTGCTCTATTTTATAGCAAAAGTCCTGGAAAGAGTTCAATTCAGCACAAGTTTATGGAACGTGTAATGTTATTTTAGGTTCTTAGGATATAAACAAACAAACAAACAAACAAAATAAAGATCCCTGCCTTGAGGAAGCTTCCATTCTAGTTGGAATAACAAAATAAAAGACAGTAAATATACTAAATGATTTGAGAACACCATTGGCTCCAAATGCTTTTCTTTGTATTATTTTACGTACCCCGCAATAGGCTATTGTCCCTGTTATTCTTCTGAACTACTCTTCACTTGAGAACTAGAATCTCATTATTTCTTCATTCTCAGTCTTCATTAGTTTTTATCTTTTCAGCAACATTTGAAAGAACAGAACACACCCTTCCTCCTTTTCGAAATATTTTCTTTATTTTCAGGACACCACTGGCTCTTACCTTTTTCCTTGACTCACTGCCACCCTTTCTATTCTCCTTTGCCAGCCTCTCCTCCTTTTCCAGGCCTTCAAATGCCCCAGAGCTCTGTCCCTACTTCCTCATCCTTCTCCTCTTTTTTGTTTTTCTCTGCCTATACTTACTTATTAGGTGATTTCACAGTTTCATAACTTCAATGCCATCTTTATGCTGGTATCTTTCAAATATTCTATAATCCAAAGAAGCTACGACACTGATTCTGAAACTGACTTCTGATTCACCATTATTTTGTATACTACTAAGGAGAATAAAAAGGGCCATTTCTCTTTGTTGGTGTTATTAATTGTAAGACACGTCCCTCTTTCAAAGATGTTAAAATAGGGAAAAAGAGTGTGTCATAGAATCAATGAAATGTGGCATATGTCCTGACCTCTCCTCTCAAATTCAGACTGGTATATCCAACGTCTTATACAACATCTCCACTGGGATGTTGAATGGGTGTCTCAGGTAGCATTCCTTAAACAGAATTCTCAATTCCCAAGCATCCCCAAATTTGCTCTTCCTCTGGTGGTCTCCACATCAATAAATGGAATCTCCATTCATCCAGTTGCTTTGCTCAAAACCCCAAAGGTCATCTCTGATCTGAGTTTTCAACTTTGGCGCAAATTTTATAATAAGCAAGTTCTCTACTGTCAAATAAATCCCCAAATTTGATCACTTTTTACTACCTCCACTACCACTCTTGTCTAAGACACTTTGTTTCCTGCCTATAATATGGAACCAGCCTCCTAACTGGCCTCTGGTGTCCATCTCTTGCTCCTAAGCAGTTGTATTTCACATATAGCCAGAGTGAGTGTTTAAAAAACAAACATCAAATTGCCCTACACCAACTCAAAACCTTAAAGAGGCTTCTGTTTATACTAGAAATATATTCCATCCCTTTCCTTGGTTTTCAGGGCTCCACATGACAATGCTCCCACCTCACTCTTTGACTTTACTCCCCATTGCTCTTTGCTGGGTGCCATATTTTCCAGACACTTTGTTGTTCTTGCTATTCCTCCACAGCACCATGCTAGTTTCCTCCCTGCTCCCACATCATTAGAGTGTCACATAATTTGAAGTCCTGCTACATGATGATCCTGCTGTCTTCCTCCTCCTGCCCACAACCCAAGGTAACTAATTATGTCTTTGCCTTTATTTATGGTTTTAGCACACATATAGACACCTCTAAAGTATATATAACTTTTAGTTTTGTTCTAAATAAATGGAATTATACTGTATGTGTTCTCATGTGAATTGTTCTTTCACTTAACATTATATGTATAGCTGTACTTTGCTCACTTGCTCTGCTGTGTAGTATTTCATTGCATGGATATACCAAATTCATTATTCATACATTTAACTGTCAACAGATTTTTGGCATGTATGTGGATATATTAACAGTGCTGCTATGAAAGTCATGTGCATGTTTCAAGATGAAATTGTTAAAATATTTCACTGGAAGTGGATTTGGCATCAAACGGAATATATATCATCAATTTTACTAAATAATACAAATAATTTTCCAGAGTAGTTATGCCCTTCAGCAGCGTATAAAATTACCTGCCAATCCCCGACCTCAAGAAATCCTGATATTGTCAGACTACTTTTTCTCAATCAAGTGGGTATAAATAATATTTCATCATTTAAATTTATATTTTCTCAACAATTTTATATACGTATTGGCCATTAATGTTTCTTTTTGTTACATTCCTATATGTGCCTTTGCCAGTTTTTAAAAAAAATTAGGCTGTTATTGGCCTTTTGATATTCTGCATACATTTGGAATACTATTTTCAAATTTAGTGAAAAAAATCTGTATATATTCTGATTGAAATTTCGGTAAATCTGTAGAACAATATGGAGGAGCTTTACCATAACCAGCCCCTGCTAAGTCCCTAGGCACCGTGTCTTAAATAAGCTTCCCTGGTAGATGACATTTCACGTGAGCTGTCACAATTCATTGCTGTGGGAATTAAGTGTGTTTTGTGTGATTCTGCTAGGCGAGAACTCTTGCAAGCTTATGCTTGGTTTTCTCTTGACTTTGCCCATGTGCTTTTTCCCTTTGCTGTTTTCCCTTTACTGATTTCCTTTTGTTTCATATCCTTTCACTGTAATAAATCTTAGCCATGAGAATGGCTATATACTGAGTCCTATGAATCCTTCTAGTAAATCCTGATTACTTTCTACACACCCAGAGTATTTTTCCATTATATTTTCAGCTTTCCCATGATTTTATATTTCAGTGTATCTCTTGATAAAGCCTCCTTACTGTCTCTCTTTGTGGCAAAGGTTTATTTAGCTAATGTTTCAGGGTGTCATTTTTCTAGGGTCCTGGTTTTATTATTTTTCTTGGATCTCTACTCTGACATCTCACCAAGCAAGAGGCCTAGACTGAGTCTTCTTTTTCCATGAATGTCCCACTGAAACAAAGGTCTAGGCCACCAAGGATTGGCAAATGCTGTAAAAATGTAGCAGTCAGCATCTGCATATTAGCCTAACCCTCTCTGGCTTCATGCTCTCTCTCTCTTTTTTCTCCCGTAAGCATTTTATGCAGATACCATTACCATTCAGAGGCTTTCACTCTCAATTTAGTCCCTCATCAAATGCAGTGCCAATGCAGTTCTTTGCATCCTCTACTAAAGGCGGTATCTTTGATAGTCTAAACAGTCCTGGGCCCTGGAGCTGACACAGCTTGCCTTGGAAGAGATTTGGGTGCAGATGTGTTTTATCCACAGCCTGTAGCCATCTCTTCAACAAACGTATTTGTTCTAAACAGTTAAAATTTTTTTTCAGGGCACATATTATGGACATTCAATGTTATCCAATTGCTAATTTATATTTGTTTATTTTGAATACAAAATAATACATATTTCCATAATTCCTATTAAAACATTAAAAAACCCATTATTTCTACATAGAGGGGGCTTTTCAGAAGTCACATTCTCTTTTCTTATTGTATTGATTCATTCTTTTTCTGGGAGTAATAGACAATAATAGCTCTTTGTATTTCCTATATTTTATCATGAAAAGTAAAACAGTAATCACATAATGATTGTATGGCTTTCTACCTTCTCTAAGTGACTCCTTAACACCATAATATTTATCCCAAAGATATTTAGGGGAGTCTCTGAGATCCTTAGTAGCCATATTCATATGGGTCCTAGATATAGAACTCAATATTGATTGTAGCCCATAGTTCTGTTTTTGAACTAAGCAAAACATGGATCTAAATAAGACATGAACCCTAGCTCTAGGTCTTATAAAAAAGCAATTGTGAAATAATTTGAGGCTGTAGTATAAAGAGAGGCCATTTATATAATTCTGGGGACATGACTAGTTGGGATTTTAGGATAATGAAGGAAGAGAGAGGTTCAATCAGTTTAGGACATAGACTTTTCTTTGGCTTGGATTCTGTAGAAAAAATATCATTCAACTGGGATTTCCAAAAAGTTATTGGATTATAGCAATTAAATTTTCAGTCATCTAATATGATTTTGGGTCACTCAGTTGAGCATATCTCTGCAAGAATCTTTGATAGGAAGGTTTTATGGAGGAAAAGGGAAGGTAGATCAACTGGTCTATTGACTTTAGCACAGACTATTAATACTTGTTGAGTATCTTTCATATATCAGATGTTATCCCTGACTCTTTATATTTGTTATTTTATTTTATACTTCTAAAATCTCAGTGAAATTAAGCATTTTAAAAAACCCCTTCTAAGCCAGACATAGTGGCTCAAAGCCTGTAATCCCAGCACTTTGGGAAGCTGAAGCAGGGGGACTGGTTGAGCCCAGAGGTTCAAGACCAGCTTGGGCAATAAAGTGAGACCCCCATCTCTAAAAAGAAAATTAACCTGGCATTGTGGGATCAGCCTGTAGTCCCAGCTACGTGAGAAGCTGAGGCAGAAGGATTCCTTGAGTTCAGGAGGTCGAGGCTGCAGTGAGCCATGATTGTACCACTGCACTCCAGCCTGGGTGACAGAGTAAGACCCTGTCTCAAGAAAAATAAAAAATGCCTCTCACAGATGAACAAATAAGTCTCAGATTAAGTTACTTGAGGTCACACAACTTTTGTCTCTAAAGCTTTGGCATGCTTATTATATATGCTGTCTTAGTCTATTTTCTGTTGCTGTAATGGAATACTACAGACTGGGTGATTTATAAAGAAAAAGAATTTATTCAGCTCTTGGTGCTGGAGGCTGAACCATGAGTTGAGAAGTCCAAGAGTATGACACTGACATTTGGTGAGGGTCATTCCATGGTGGAAGGGTAGAAGGCGGGAACTCATGCCTGAGACAGAGAAGAAAAGGGAGCCAAGCTCCTGTGGTAACTAAACTACTCCTACAATAATGGCATTAATCCATTCATGAGAATGGAGCCCTCATGACCCAATTGCTTTCCAAAGGCCCCACCTCTTAACACTGTCATAATGGCAACTCAAGTTTCCAACACATGAATTTTTGGGGGTCGCATTCAAACCACAGCACATGCAAACCTTGTGTTCCATAGATCATATATGGAATTAGCTCTGGTAGAAATGTGTATCACATAAGTCATTAAGGCAGAAGCTTGAACAGAAGGGGAACTGGACACGTTTAATGTTATTTTCCATATTTGTTTGAAATGCTTTAAATTCCTCCGTTTCAATTTAGCATAGACTTATGGACTAGGACAAAGCTGACCCCACTGATGAGGATCAGGTAGATTCTGTAAGATCTAGAGGCTGGCAGAGCTGACAGCATCAAAGTACATATAAATATGGAGAGGAATTCAGAACAAATGGCTTATCAAAATAAGAATTAATAGGGAAGGGGTTTTGTGGCAGAAAGGATTTGGATGATCTCTAATTCAGCAAATGTTTATCAGATGATTCCTTTGTATATGGCACTTTGCTTGGAGACAAGTAAAGCCAAGATGTATATGGCACCCTTTCTGCTCTCAAAGAATTTCTATTAAACAAATTACCTTAAAATTTGGTGAAATGGAATAAATACTAAATAGAAGAACAAGTGTTATGAGATCATGGAGCAATTACATGACTGGTGCATTAATGGAAGCCTTAACAAAAAAGGTGACTAGTAAACAGATTATTGAAGGGTAAGTCAAACTCTGAAAAATGGTAGATCAGTTGACAAATTTCATGAGACAGCAACATGAAGAAACAGCACAGAGCAGGGAGTTGTCCAAAGAGGTAAATGAGAAAAACAAGTCAATTGTACTTGGGAAATGACATAGACAGGATAAGGTAGACATAATTGTTTTTGCCCAATGAATACTCATTATACCCTTTTTTTTTTTTGAGATGTAGTTTTACTCTTGTTGTCCAGGCCAGAGTACAATGGCGCAATCTTGGCTAAGATTCAAGCGCCTCTTCGGTTGAAGCGATTCTCCTGCCTCAGGCTCCTAAGTAGCTGGAATTACAGGCATACGCCACCGTGCCTGGCTAATTTTGTATTTTTAGTAGAGAAGGGGTTTCACCCTATTGGCCAGGCTGGTCTTGAACTCCTGACCTCAAGTGATATACCCATCTCGGCCTCCCAAAGTGCTGGGATTACAGATGTGAGCTGTCATGCCTGGCCCTCAGTTTACTGTCTTATGATAACAAAATGTTTATCTTACCTTGGGGAATCAACACTCTTTTATCTCTTATCTTGATTATTTGAACATGATGGCTGTCTACCCTACATTTCCCCAAATCAGGAGTGAGCATGTGATCTAGGCTTGGCCAGTTAGCAAATTAGACTCAATCTTGAAGGTCTGATTGAAAAAGAGCCTTCTTCTGAGATTGTTAGGGTGTGATGATGTGTTCCTGGAGCAGCCAGGGAGCAATATGAGGGGAGATCCTCCGTTAGAATAACCAAAGAGAAAGTCAGAGCCAAGGGTCAGAGACAGTGTTCTGATCGTGCCCCAAAATTTTTAGTTATGTGAGCCAATGCCCCTCCTGTCCTTTTTTAACTTGAGTTTTTTTAAATTAAAGGCATAAATTGTTTCTAATGAAAGGGTCCTGGCTAATATACAGGGCGTGGAGGACCCATGTTGGAAATTGAGCAGAAAGGAGAGTAGAACAAGCTGTTGAAATAACAGAAGCAGTTGGGCCATGTTGAGACTGGCAAGAAATGAGACAGTAGAAATATGATAATACAAATTGGCACAGAGCTGAGCAGAGGATTGATATATTAACAACTAGGAGACAGTCCAGTGTTTTTTGAGCAGTAGACTGATACAGTGAAGAATTTTAATCTTTCTCTCTTTCTTGTAATTTTTTCGTATTCCACTTTCTACCTTCTCTGCTCTGGCTTTGGTTATATTTATAGCAATATTGGTATTGCTTCTTATGGCTATCTTTTGTGGAACTTAACACTTAAACTGATCAAGACACCAAATCTCAGATATTGTGCCTCTGAAGAGAGATGAGAGTTTTCTAGAGATGATACACAGGGAGCACAGACTCACTAGATATATTTATGGTAATAAACCCAGTATGATGTAGGCTATTGTTGTATGGCACTTGTCTTCAAACTACCCAAGCCCTCTCCCTTTATGCCAGATTGCAGCCTTCTTGGTGGGCAGGAACTAAACATTGTGCATATTTTAGAAGAACATTTTTACAGTGCCCGTCCATTCTCTTATATACAATAGGTAGTCTAAAGCTTATGGGGGAAAATTTCCTTTAAATAGAACTATTACATGTTTATTAAAGCAAGTATTAGTATCTAGGCTTAGAGACTAGTTACCTGAAAATTTATTACTTTTTGAATGATTAAAGGAAGAAATAAGTTATGGAAGAGACTGTTTTGACATTTTGAATGTGCATGTGCATTTATCCCGAAAATAGGAAATACTGTTGTTTCCATAGGTCATAGGACATTTTCTAGGAGTATAATTCTCAATCCTTAAGTCTCCTGTTCTCTTTTTATGCATACTCAATAATTTTCTTTTCAATAAAATTATTACATATGTGTAGATATTCCCTTCTACAGGAGGTGGAGTTCAGTTCTGCCCCCTACTCCCCTTGCTCTCCACTCTTTCCCCTTGAGTGTAAGCTACACTTAGTGAATCATTTCCTCAGCATAGAGTGAGTAAAGGGAAAACAGTAACTTTACAATGGAGAATACTGGAAAACATTATCTTAACCAAGTGATGAAAGTTATCATTAACCATGTTGTCATGTGGAGAACACGTACCCTTGTTGTGACATGACAAAAGGGCACTTAACCTCTGTTGATTCCTTTTCAAAAGCCCATAACCTCAATCTAATCATGAAAAAAATAGCAGAAAAGGCCCAGACAGGGGCCATTTACAGGATATTTGGCCAGTGCTGCTTAAGACTGTCAAGGTCATGAAAAACAAGGAAAGACTGAGAAACTGTCTCAGGTTGGAGAGACTTGACAACTAAATGCAATGTGGTACTCTGGATTGGATCCTGAAACAGAAAGAAGACATTAATGGGAAAAAATGGTGAAAGCCAAACAGTCTGGTGTTTTGTTAGTAGTAATGTACTAACGTTAGTTTCTCCATTTTGACCCAAATGTATTATACCATACTAATGTAAGATATTAACAAATGTAAGATGGGAGAAACTGGGTCAAGGAACAGAAACCCTAAGTACTAATTTTGCAACCTGTAAATCTAAAGTTATTCCAAAATAAAAAGTTTATTTAAATAATTGTTACGGAGTATTTCAGTAATGTAGAAAATTAAGAAGGATATAATTAACAACACATGTTAATCACCCAAACTTAAGAGAGAAAAATTACAGATATACACTTTTCCTTGTGCTTTCACAATCTTGATACACTTTTCTTGAGAGGTAACCACTATTCTAAATTTGTGTTCATCATTTCTGTTTGTCTTTATGTTTTATTCTATATACATGTGAATCTGTAAACTTTCTGTATTATTGTGTTATATATATTTAAACTTGAATTAATGGTACAATACTCTGTCAATATTTTTTCAGCTTGCTTTGTTCACCTAGTAATATGTTTTTGAATTTCATCTATAAGGTTGATCAATCCTGCTCCAGTCTTTCATTCCATACCTATTTATCATACCTGGTAGAGTACTAGGTACTTAGGATTCGGCAGTGAATCAAATATTTCTGGAAGGCACTGTACTCAAAGATGTATATATAAAAAGTGTTATTGATAAGGTTATAGTCTAGTTAGGGGGCTTTCACACTGTAAGAAGCTGTAATATGGATATTTATTTCTAACTTCATTGTTATCTATGAATACTTTCTATTTGATATTTTGTTTTGATGGCCTGCAGACATATTTTGTTTAGTCAACTAAATGCCTTTTAAAATTTTGTGTTAGTTATCAAGAGCAGTTAAAAATTAAGTGATTTCTTATAATGATTTGGTTTCCAGCTTCTCTTGAAAAATCTGGCCCTAATGGGCTGATTCCAACATGGTTATCACTGGGAGGAGCAGAGGAGCTGTGGCTCTGAGTTGCTCACAGCCCACTTTGCTCTTTGCACAATTGCCTTACTTCCTAGACACCCCAGGAAGCTTCAGACACTTGAGCTGTACAGTTAGGGATGTGCATGGTCATTGGTTTCCCATACAATCTCTTACATGTTGTCATTGATAGTGTTGATAAATATGAGAGAGTAAAAAGATGTGTATATACCCACATAGAGCTTGAGATTTTCAACACTGTATATGCTATGGAAAATTTTTCTTTTTTAAAAAAAATATTATATCATTTTATGAATACATACGTCAGTTTTCTACAAGTGGGCACAGTTTTCCAAATTAGATGCTTTTATTGCAGTTTATTCCACTGTTTCTTGAGGTCCCAATACATTCAAGACATGCTCCTAACTGCTGAAGTGATTCAAATAAATATATTGTAGGGTAGTAAAACACATTCATAAATAACTTCGGAATTCAGCATATTTGTTGAGCACTTGCTGTGAGCTAGGAACTTACTATATGCAAAGGGAATGACATAGGTGAATAAGATGATTCTTGACTTCAAGTACTTTATTATTATCTGGGGCAGTGGTCCTCAGAGTTGCATGTGCTGTCATGGAGATTCTTGAGCCCACCTGCACACCTTCTAATTTAGTGATTGAGGTAAATTCGAGGCATCTTCAGTTTTAACAAGTATCTCAGGGAAAGGCAGATTTATTGTGACGATAACTGGGCTTAAGTGGCAGGGCCCTTCACTTGCACTAACTGCGTGAATTCTGGAAGTCACTGAGAATTCTAGAGTGTTTTATGAGGAAAGGGAGGAGAACCACGTTTCCACTAGGAACCATTTCTAAGCAAGCACTGTGAATTTTCTAAAGTAACCTTAATTTGCAAGTCTCCAGTACAGTCAGCCCTCTGTATCTGTGCATTCCCCATCTGCGATTCAACCAACCATGGACTGAAACATTTGGAAAAATCATTTCACAAAGTTCCAAAAATCAAATCTTGAACTTGTTGTCTGTGTAGTACTACGCTGAATCCATGAGGATGAAGTGATATGTAGACATTGTAATAAGTATGACAAGTAATCTAAAGATGATTTAGAGGAGGATATGTTTAGGTTGTATGTAGATACTATACCATTTTATAAAAGACTTAAGCATCTGGGGATTTTGGTATCCACAGGATGTCTTGGAACCAAACTCCCACAAATACTGAGGGGACAACTATAATTTGTTGTGATTTATTTTCTCATGCTAAATAGTCACATTTGTATCTAACTTTAATTCAAATATTCTTTTCTTTTCTCTAAAATGACTTCACCAAATTATGTAAGCTTCAGGCTGATAGCCCTGGTGATTTTGGTGCATGTTGTTCCTGGACCAACCTTTGACAAATGCTATCCAGGGTTATGGAATGGGATGGGAGATAGAATATCAATTACATTTAATGCCAGCAAGATGTCAGATGGGCTGTTGTTAGAGAGTCCAAAATAGTATTAGAGGGGAACATTGGAAGTAAAATTTAATTTTGATTGGGAATTTTAGGCGTTGTGCCTAACCAGTGTGTGATCACTGTATGCCAGCCTGCCATACAATGGTAGTTTGGATAATTTTACCTATTTGCTAAATATGGTACATCTGAAAGGATGTGTTAGAAGACTGCCTAATTGTGGGTATATATTTGTTAAAATGTTGGATGTTGCTTAATTGATGGGAATGTACCTTTGTGGACAGTCCAACCTCAGGTCCTCTGCTTCTGTTCTCCCTACCATCTGTAGCTTTTCAAAGTTGAGTCCATTCAACTTTGAAAACTTTACTCAATGCTTTGTGGAAAGCATTGAGTGCTTTCCACACACCTCCCACCTCTCCCCCAACCTGCAAGCTCAAGCCCTCCCCCTTTTAGAGGCAGTTCTCACTGAGGCATTAAAGTGCTTGAACTGCCTCAACTCTATCATATAATTGGGCTTTCAGTTACATCCATATCCCAGAGTTGGTGGCACATCTAGGACTGCTAGATTTTACACCTTTGCATTTCTCAAGATTTTTCCAAAAACAGAGCCAGGGGCCAGGAGGTGTATTTGTGTATAATTTACCTCCATTTCTCTCATTTCTCCTAATCCCTAGAAAAAAACCCTGAGTTGTAGCCTAACACACCCTGTAATTTGTCTTAATCCAAACTTTACTTCCCAGAGTCACAATTCCTACTGAGTGTTAGGCTGTAATTATTGAGGAACAAAATTTGCACAGAATCAGGTGTTGCAGATGGTATGAAATGATTTCCTAATAGCACAGGATATTATGGCCATGCCCTCTCATCCCTTTGTTTGCTGGTAATAGCCTGATCCAGAGCAACTTTGGAAAGCAATGGATCTCATTAGCAGTCTTGCTGAAAACAGAGCCCAAGATATAATCCACCGTTCTCTTAATGATAAATAGGTACCATGGTTTCTAGTTATCTTTTATAATATTCCAATTAGCAGAAGGTTGGTGTAAGAATGGACAAATGATTGAATTGTGGGTCCTGATAAGTGTATATTATCTAGCATGTCTGAGTGCCTTTTGCATGCCAGGAACTTTAATGAATGCTTTAGGTACATTATCTTAATCTTTTATGTATATATTAGCAAACTCATTGTATATACAGATGACAAAACTGAGACTTGAGGAGAATGTGTAGCTTCTCAAAAGCCACATAGCAATAAAAAGAGCTGAAACATGAACTCAGATTTTAGGGACTCAACTTCATTGTATTATAGACCAATCATTATTTGTCTTCCCATGTTTAAGGCATACCCTTCATTGGTCTATGTGGTTTGTATCTATGTACAGTTTCTTGCATACTCCCAAAGCAATGTATTGATAAAGAATTAGAGTCAATCGGGACCCTATGCAACCTGGGATAAAAGGTTCCTTAACAGTTGTGCCCTTGGGAACCCAGAAGATTAGGTGAGGTTATTTGAGACAAACCAAGATAAAGGCAACAGGATTTTATCATGGATGGTCCTCAAATCTGTAGAAGTGTTCCTATTGGCTAGGAAGAAGCAATATTAGTAGGAGTCCTAATTAGGTGTTTGCAACCATTATTTCTACTAACTGTTAACTCAGAGCTATCAAGACCGCATTTGGGCACATCCTAATTTAGGGTGTAAAATAAAATAACAGGGTGGGCTAGGTGAGGTGGCTTATGTGTGTGATACCAGCAGTTTGGGAGACTGAGGCAGAGGATTGCTTGAGGCCAGGGGTTTGAGGCTATGGTAAGCTATGATGGTGCCACTGCACTGCAGCCTGGGTGACAGAGTGAGATCCCGTCTCTCTAATAAATAAATAAACAAACAAACAACAGGGTTGTCAGTGATATCATGTCCTAGGGTTAACATAAAGCATCTGTCACTCTTTGCCATTTCTGCATTTGGTTAAAGGAATACCATCACATCATGTGACGCCCACTAACAGGTCCCAGAACAATCATTTTGTGAAGTGTTGGGGCTACACAGTGTAACTATCCAAAGAACTATGCACTTCGTTTATTTATTGACTCTTAATGTGCTGTTGCAGACAGTGAAGATTGTGGCATAGTGGCTCCAGGGGAAAGATATATGGTCATTTCTGGTAGAACAGAGATGTCATCAAAGACAGAAGAGCCTTTAGAAACAATGCCACTGACTATACTTTCAAAGCCATGTAATCTGGGAGTAGAGATCTCACAGGGTGGCAGTGCCAGTGCTATGCAATGGTTAGGTCTGTGGACCCAGCTCATGCTTCTTTCTCAGTGTCTGTTTCATCATCTCACAGACTTCTGATGTACCATGATTAGCTATCGGTCTTTTTCTCACCTCATCCCTTGAAAGAACATATTTTATTTTTCTTAGTACAACATAGCATAATTCCACTAAACAGTAGTCATCTGTAAGCCTGCCAAGCCAGATAATGTTTGGCTCTCTTTTCTAACTCATTCCCCTGGAGAAAAAATACAGTGAAATCCCAGAAAAGGTTACAGAGGTATTCTGCATGTTGTTTAACAGTATTGCTGCCTTTTAAGAAACAAAATGAAAACTATCCAAAGCCAAATATCCTTTGATAATATAGATGCATATTATCTCTTTCTAGACTGATGGATAACTGTGTTCAATTTAGTTTTTCTATTTAAAATTTGAAAAGACAATATTTACCTGTCAAAATTTTGAAATCCCTTGATTGGAAAGAAAAGATTCGTAGGAGCTGTGGGGGATGGGATTGCGACTTCCTCTTCTCAGGGTCCCACACAGTGCCTGGTATGTAGTAGGCTCAATAGAGGTGAATCATACTGCCTAGATCATACCTAGTGTGTTTCACGGTCACTTCTGCATGTCCATCGACACTTCCTCTTTCTACTGAATGAGATTTACATTGAGGCATATGCACATTTATATTTACCCTTCTTTCAGGGACAGTGCAGCTCCAAGTGCCCTCTGCACGTGTGATTAAATATTAATTAGGCTTCTAATATAAGCAAGTGAGTTCACAGGCCTGAGTGTCACATGAATAATTTATGAGGTACCCGAAGGCTCAGCCTGGAAAGCTGATTGGCCACCTTGGATTTGTATAATTACGAAGTTTCATTATTAACAGTGGAAGCGGTGGAGAGATTTGCCTAGCTTGAGGGACTTTGAAAGCATAAGCTGTCTCATTAGGGAAAAAGGGAATAAGGCAAAATATGCAAACTTGTTAGCAGAAAAGAAGGGGGCTGGATGAGATTTAAACTTAGCTTTCAAACATGACTATAGTATGTATGCTTTTAAAAATATGTAGTAAAATTGGTATTCTGATTGATAAGCATGTTTGCTTTAAATTTTAGTATACTGAGCAATGCTTCAAAGGTTTTGTTTTAAATTGAAGGCCAAAATCTTTAATATTTTACTGAAAAAGCCACAGGTAGCCTAATGGGCCCTGTGGAGTGAGAGGTTTGGAGGTAAAAGAATGAAGACAGTCCAGGGCTCTTGCTAGAATGTGTGTTGTGCATGCAATTAAATCTCAAGGTCAAACAATTTACAGACAATTACTTTTCTAACATCTCCAGAAATGCCTGCTTACACGTCTTTAATTTTAAATGATACTGATATTCCAATTCTCCCCAAAGGTTAATGCTGACTAAATCCAGCTGTGACCTGACACGATGCGACAGCACAGTGCCTAATTATCCTCTGGATAGTCATTTACTTGAAACCATTAAAGGAATAGGCTGAGAGGAAGATTTAGGACCCTGAAAAAATGTTAGCCTGACTTCTTTCTTCTTGAAGATGGGATGGGCTGAAAAATAAAAATAAAATCCTGCTAAATGTTAGCCATTTGCTTTGATGGTAGAAAATTGTTCATCCCACTCTGTTTTTTTACAGGTTAAATTGCTAACTAGTTCATTTTATCCATTGCCTACGGCTGGCGCTAAATGTCAGTGACAAATTTTGTACTTGTCTTGAAGAATGAATTAAGTTATGCACAAAAGCTATAGTGCTCTTTTAAGATGAGTGAATTGCAGAGGGAGAAAAGTTGCTCTTTTGAAAAAGGATTATTTTGATTAAAGGCCTTTTCTATTGTAGCGGAAGACAGGTAGTGGTTTAAGATAATTCCGACGATTACCTCCCACAGAGGCTGCAGTCCTTTGCTAGAAATTTCTCTAAGAACAGTTGTGTCAGATTATATACTATGATTATTATCATAAGACCATTAGTGACAGTGAAATAAATTACTAAAATTTTTTTTTTAAAACCCTAGTTTTATTAACAAGAGTAAAAATCATTGTTTTCTGTTGTAGGGGTTAGCATTCCATCACTTTGTTACACAAACCTATCACAGTGAGTTGCAATGGAAATTAAAGAGAGACAGGATATGCTTGCCAAAATGTTGGAAAAATGAAACCTTAGGTCCTTAGGTAACTTGTAATAGAAAAATTTGACAACAGCTGGTACCTTAATCTCTCTCGTTTTTACTTTCTTGGCAGTTGAGTCTTGACTCATCACCTGGTAATAAAAACTATCTAGCAACAATTATTACAACATCCCATTGTAAACTAGTTTACTATCACTAGCTTATATAAACTGAAATTTGTATCAGTTCTATTTCTGGTTTTCATTTTGGAATATTTTTGCTTTTTTGATATAGAAAGTTTAATAGTAGTAATTCTGTCATAGTACTGAATTATTCCAACCAAATTTTAGCATTCTTGATAAATAAAATGAGTAGACTAAAAATGCAATTTTAAAAAATTATAGTGCTAATATGAACATACTAAAGTTTTGAGTACCTGAAGGGAAATTTCACCTCCGATTCTAATAGATGGATTTTGTTTGAGTGGGGACAGGATTTTCTTTGATGAACTCCAAGAATGTGACTGACTACAAATAATTTATAATTTCTATTCTGTTAGTCCAAAATGTTTACTTGAAGGAGCAAAAATAATGCTGATGGTTTCTAGGTGAAGCAATAATACAAGGTTATTCCTTGCATCGTAAGAGACAAGTATAACCAAGCTTTGTTAATTGATACCATTTCATACTGTGAAGTTATTATAGGGAATTTGATTTTAAAGAAAACTATAGTGATTAGTTTTAAAACCTTAGTTAAATAATTATTTACTTGGGATCCGCTCTTTTAAATTAAATTAATGAAATGAGTTGTCAAATCAGCTCTCACTAAAGTGATAGATAAATATAGGTATTTGAACTTCTGTTAAGACCTAGTATTCAGTCTTGGCAAGAAATGGGTTTTGTGATTGAATGGTTTCCTCTTTTACTCCCCGGTCCCCCACCCATTTTCTAACTACTGCGATCTTGTTCTATAATTATGAGTAGTGTGAATGGCCTCTCAGTTGGAGTTGCCATTATCTTCATCCTTCCCAGCAAGAGTTTCAGTCTGATGATGTAGAACAAGATTTTGAGGAAACAGCCTAGGCTTCAGTATTAGGGAAAAGTGGTCTCCCAGAATGTTGTTTAGGATGTTTTCTTCTTGGTGTGCATATATGTGTGTCTGTAGTGCAGTGTGCTGTGATGTAGTGTGGCATGGACAGGGAAGTGCCAGCTGCATTGAAATATAATTTTATCTACAAGATGGCTTCTTATGTATTCCTGCATTTGGGCTCACACCATCTCTTTGGATAATTCTGCAGTAGACAGATGCTCTAACTGTCACCGGGAGGTGTATGTCCACATTTTTCATGACTGATGTGTGAGGAAATTGGACAGTAGGTGGTGGAGATCATGTGGCTGGTTAATTTACCTCATTGGATTAGAGTTCACTAACTTCATGAATCTGGTGCTGATTTTACCTGATTTTCTTCTCTTCCTTTTGTCATTTATGGTTTATATAATTAACACATTAAACTTATAGGCTTAAAGAAAACATAATTTAGTTTTCAATAAATAACTATGTTTAGTGATGAGTGTTTTTCTAGGTAGGTTTTGTCTTCAAATTATTCCCACTGTGACTTGTTGGCATTAATAAGTCTACTGGAAGAGTCAGAGGGACGAACAGGGAACACTGTTTTCCCCAATGAAAATAATCTCTGATATCTCCATATTCGTGGCTGAGAATGTAGACCTACTACTAGAAAGTGTTCAATATTGCAAGAGGTGTGTAGTGAAGCCTAGAATATATTTTGGCATTTTGCTTCTCCATGCAGTGTCTTGTATAATCAATTCCACTGTGTTTACAGGTGAAATCTTACTATGTTTTTTTAAAAAAAGAAAATCATGGAATTGGTTGGAATGTGTAAACTTGAAGAGTAAAGTCCTCTGTAATAATGTAGACTGGGAGCCAAAGTATTTTAATTTGTGTGTAAATTGGACATAGAATAGCAACATATCTTTTTGTGCTTTAGCTGTGATTTCTGTCCACTTATCTATTGTCATCAGTCAACATTTCTAGAAAGAGTGCTTTTTTAACTTGCAGTTAATATTCAACACAGTAATAACAAATATCTATTCAAAAATAATTTTACCATTTCAATTTATTTGTTAGGCACTGTAAATCATAAATTGACTTCCAATATGATTTAGTCCACATAATAATTTCTATTAAAATATAAAGTTTATCAGTGTAGATTAACATTATTGAGCATTTTGTTTCCATTTTAAATGATGATATTGCTGTCCTGCACCTAACATTCCATGAAGTCACATGTATAGCAATTATAAGTTCAATAGAAGGGATGGAGTATCCATAGAGGATTGAGTGTTAATAGGACAATTTATATTTGATTCTACCTTTGTTTCCAAAGTTCTTCATATAATTGAGGTCTCCTTTAACCCCCTCTACTTTTCAGAGTGGCCTCTCTCCTTTACTGCCTCTACTTTTCAGAGTGGCCTCTCTCCTTTACTGCACAGACTATTATTTCAATAATTTAATTTTGATTTTATATTGCTAAATATTGCATTAAACATTCTCTTTTGAGAACTATGTGCTGTATTTGACATTCCACTTGAAAAATCTTAAATTCATTTTCTGTCTCTGTTGCTTATTTCTAAACCCACTAAATTTAAACTGTCCCCTTTCTCTTCCCGCTACCAGAGTGTTCAGAACACAACTTTTTTTTTTTTTTAATGTGATATAGGGCACATAGAGGATGAGTCAAAAAATATTTAAAAATGGCCTCACTTATGTAACCATAACGTAGATCTTAACTTCTTAACAAATGCATAAATTATCACTGTGTTTTCCCACAGCCTTGGACTTCCCAATTGCCAAATGTAGTAGTTGTGGGATACTATTAACCAAAGTTAAATAATCAAATGAAATTAATACATTTTCCTACCTAAAAGCTCACCAGCTTATTTACTTGTTTCTAGCTCAGAAGACCAGAGCATGCCATCTAAAAACTTGGACAACATGTTGAACTTGGACCCAAGTTTGTCCAACTTAGATCTCCTCTCTGTCCAACTTAGATACCCTGTTTTCCCTTGAATATGTCTCTCCCTATTGTGGCAAAAGCTATGGTCTTTCTGAGTCAGAGTCATGCAGTTTATTAGGGAGAGCTAGCTGAGAAACCACAAATAAATATAGATCTTTTATGTCCACTTAACATTTATTTTATTATTTCTCTGTGGGAAATTGGAAATAACTTGGAGTGTAAATGTATTGCTTCAAGCAGATCCAATGGATGAAAAAGTTTGCTTTGGAGAGCAAGCAAGTTACTGGTGATTTGCTTTATAATAGTAAGGATACTAACTATAGCAACTATACTTTTTTGAGCACTTACTGTATGTAACTCTTATTTAATCCTCACATTTACTCTGCAAGATAGTTATAAACTCTATTTTACAGGTGAAAAAACTGATGTTCACTATTATACAATATGAATTAAATAAGTGAATCTATTACATCACTGACATTATTTTCTTGCTTTCCTCTGTGTTTGAATAGAAATACTCTGTAACTGAAAGAAAGAATAAGTTATTTGGAGTGAAAGTTTATGCAAATATTTTTTCTCATGAGATTCAAGTTGTTGCTCTGGCTTTTTGCTTCCATCTCTACCCCCTTGAAATATTTTGCTATTCATGTTGGAATAGGCATTTGTCTATCAGACATTTGTGATCTCCCAATCAAATAAGATCACTGAGGACTTGTAGAAATATTACTTAGTGTCATGATTTTATTTGGCATACGCATCTTAGAAATAGTTGAAATATATATATTTTTAAAGGAAATCATACCTTAGTAAGTACAAGAGAAAATTCAGATTAACTTCATTTTGCATGTTGTCTTTTAAACGCTTCCTGGGATCTGATTTATGCTGACACTGTGGGCACTATATAAACAGTATGTTGTAGTGCTTCTCTCCTTGTGCCCCTACTTCCTTCTCCATCCCAGTAAATCCTTTGAAGGTTTTATTATTCAGGGGTGGGAAGATTGGAGTGAAAGCTACAGAATGATTTAACACTGTGGGAACTTAATCAATAAGAGTGTTGCCGAGAGCTCCCAGGAAAGGGTGTTGTTTTCCATCCAGATGATAATGAGGCCGAGTAGCAGCAACCTCTGGAGGAGGAGTGCTGGGGCAGCGATTCTTTGGTAGTGCTTTTGCTGGTTGCTAATTAATAGTTTTGAGGCCAGTGGGGCACCTTTTGGCCTCTCTGACATTTGCAAGCTTTTCTGTGGCTTGTCCCACATGTCTTTCCACCATCAGGGGTCACTCTCAACTGGATTGGAGTCTGACAAGTCTAATTGGCTCGAATCTATGCAGATTTAAACATCTAGCCCACATGCCAAAAATCTGATGTTTTCTCATGCTGCTCCTGAGTTCCTGGCATTATAGGATCGGTGCATGCCTGAATTATTATGTACCAGCTTATCCTTCTGTTAGCATGTTAAAGAGCAATTAACTGGATGTGGTGTAAGAAATAGGGGAAAGAACTTCAATGCAGTTCAGTTGTAAATGCCTTTTATACTTAAAAAAAAAAAAAAAAAAAAACAAAAAACGTGTCAAGACCATTGAGCATTACTGGTTGGAAAGCAGATTGAATCGTTATAGGTCAAAATTTTTAAAGGGTGAATAATTTTTGAGAGTTGCGTTAAAAAAAATCCTTGCTGGGCCCAAACATACAACGGTAGTATAATATAATCACCCAAACATTCTTGATTTACTTAAAGTTGTCCCACTCCTTTCCCCAGCATCACAACTTCTCTCTCAAACTCTCAACTTTTATGTTTCCCAAATTTCAAACTCCTTATTAGCTGGTGGAGTGCGTAATTCCCAACTTGCTAGATGGAGTGGGCGTTGTAGATTATGCTGCTTTTCATCACTGCCACTTTGTAGGATTCTGGAATTAATGGCAGAAGCTGAGCTGGATGCACTGCGATATCACCACACAAGACATTTGGAATAAAAAAAACTTCCAGTTCTTGTAAATAATTTATTTTAATGGATCATTATGACACATACAAAAACATAAAGGATATGCTCGATGAATTTATAAAATGCTTTATAATTTATAATGCATTTGCCATTATTTAATCTTCATTAATAATCTTGAGAAGACAAAAAAACCAGATGGGTAATATTGATTAAATTTCTAAATCAAACTACTATGATCTTTACAGGAAAATTAGATGACCATGCACACATGCTGCCTGTGCCTAGGCATGTTGGATTTTGAACAGGCCACTTTTTTCACGTGTAATCATGTATGAAACATAACTTCATTCAGCTTGATTAGCTTCATAAAAATCTTGCTATTAACTATAGGACTAATTTTGTTTAAAATATGCTTTGGCCATTCAGTCGTTAAACTATCAAAGGAGCTTTTGAATATAGCAATAAGATGAGTAATGTGTAATCTATTGTTCTGACTTAACAATTTTAACACAAAAACTACTCTAGAGACTGAGAAATTCATTTGATTTCATTTTCTGAGAAGTCTGTTCATCATAATCACCTGAAAGACATCAACTTTGCCATACAGCATGCTGGGAAATATAAATTAATCCTTAAAAAGTCTTACTTTTTAATTAAAATGTTAACATATGAAAATATGTTAATGCAATAACTGAAATATCAGTTAAAATGCTATTCTTAGCTTTTGTCTCAAACACTTGAGAAACTGATTAAATAATCTTTATTTTTTTCCTTCAGAGAATGCTCTCCTTTTTTTTTTTTTTGGACAATTCTTTTGGTGTCCTCAAAGCTTTCTGATGCTCTGAAAACACTTTCTTTCTGTATCCTTACAATGTATATTGCAGTTGCAGCTGTTGGGAAAAAAATATACAAAAAAAAAAAAAAAAAAAAAAAAAAAAAAAAAAAAAAGCACTGTTAAAAAGAAGTGTGTGTGTGTGGCTGTGTGTGTGTGTCGTGTGTGTGATGCATGGATGTGTAGCATGTGGTGGCTTTCAAAATAATTTAAATTTCTAACCTTCAGTATAATTGATTACATGGAATATAAGTGAAACTACATTTGTCTCTTGCTGTTGGTGTCTATTTATGTAGCTATTAGGTACCCCTTAGAGCTAAAAGATAGACATTTAAAGATCAAACTGGCAGGAGAGCTGTTGATATCATGTAGTTCAGCTTCTCATTCAACATTATTTATTCTATTTGTTTTCTATTTTTTCCCCAAAGCAAATAATTGGGGCCCATTAGTATTAAGAAGAAATAAAGGACAAGTACTTTATATATCACCTATGAATATTTTGGATGAGAATTTTTCTATTGGAAGTGAAGTAAAACTGAATTTTAGCAAATTTATAACATACGGTCAAGCAATTTCAATGAACAATATCCTAATTGTTACCATTCTAGGCTAAGATGAGAATTGACTAGCAAGTTTGTCTATTTATCTAATTTATTTATTCCTTTTAGAGACGAGCTATCGCTCTTGTCAACCCAGCGCTGCCAGGCAGTGGGGTGATCCAGCTCACTGCAACCTCCCGCCTCCTGCCGTCAAGCGATTCTCCGCGCGCGGCCTCCCATGTTAGGCTGGGATACAGAGGTGTGCCAACCATGCCCTGCTAACTTTCTGATTTCTTAGTAGAGATTGGGTTTCACCATGTTGGCCCAGGCTGCCGTTTTTTCTCAAACTCCTGCCCTCAAGTGATCCACATGCTTCAAGCCTCCCAAAGTGCTGGATTATAGTATGAGAACCACTGCACCCAGCCTTCACTTTCAATCATATGAAATATATGACGAATGAATACCTTCTGCTTCCATTTGTGTAAACATTTTTTAATGGAATTAAATACCATAAGATCTGAGTTTCTAATCGAATTTGCCAATTAATAAAACTGTGTGATTTAGATCAAATTATTTTACCTCTGTGTAAATCAAATTTCTCAATAAGCAAATAGCGACCACACGTACCTTTATGTAATAATAATAGGACTCACCAGAGCTTGCCCATGGCTTGCGTGTTTTTATAAAATAAGCAGAGAAATCTTTACTATTATCAGACCAAAAAATTTATTTTAAGGTCGGTATCATACATTTTAAGATATAATGCTTGGCTCACACAGACCTTGATTCAAATCCTGGCTCAGCCACTCTGTACCAAATATGATTGTTTTGGGCGGAATTATGTCAGGTTGTTGGACTCCCTCCCTCCCCTCCTTCCTCCCTCCCTCCCTCCCTCCCTTCTCTTCTTTCTTTCCTTCCTTCCTTCCCTACTTTTTTCTTTCTTTGTTTTGGTTTCCATATGGAAATAAAAGGGAAAGAACTAATACTGTTTATCTCTTTGGCACAGAGTTGCTAAATGATAGGCCCTCAATAGATGTTAGTTTCTCCTTTCCAGTTTTATGAAAATAATTGGACAAGGAAGCTTAGAGTAATATAAATGTGGCTTACCACTGTTATTATATAATAATGATAAAATATTATGTTTCATCTGATTTACTCATTTACTTAAATCACTATGTTTAAATTTTCTTGATCATTATGTTAAGCAAGGATAAAAAAATTAAACATGACACTATATTATGGTAGATCTTGTTTCAGTGAAGGGGATGGAGAAAAGTTAGGAAAGATATAAGCTACTTGAGCCAAACGGGATATGGTTTTGGTGGGCTTCAATTGTGGAGGAAGGGACCAGAGTAGAAGTCTTGTCAACTCTCTGAAAATTAAGGAGAAAGAACCTAGGCAGATGAACAAGTTAAGATGGTGATGGTGAAGGGCAGGGAGGGATGTGATTTGGGGTCTAGATATATCCTTTGGCTTTAACCATGTCTAATTTGGAGTAAAGACCAGTCTTGAGTAGGAAATGCGGGTAGGGGTGGGTTTGCAGTAGAATGGTTTGGGAGGGGTGGTAGGCAGGGTTAGGAAACTTTTAGTATGAGTTTCAAGCTCGATGCTATGATGGGTTCCAAGACTGGTTGAAATCATTGGCACATCTGCCTTGTTATGAGTTAGAGAAAAAAGATGAGCGAAATACATCAAGAACTGAAATCTTGGTTTGTTTCTTTTTGTCAAATTCATTACTTAATGGTACTTCTGCACCAAGTCCTCCTTAGCAATTGAGTATATGACATTTTTCATTTTCACTGGGACACAAATGAGTAGGTAATCTCAGAACTGTGTACAGGTTGAGGACTAGAGCTCTATATCAAGCAAGCTTTATTCACCAGTTTACTCTGGAATCTAACTAAAGGGAATAAACAGTTAAGCAATTATTTAAAAAATTTTGTATCTATTTTCCTTTGAAAATTATACAAAGGACATGCTTGTAAATGTATCTAGAATGTCTATTTATTGTACATTAAAAACTTTTCTTTTTTGTTACTGAGTTAGAAGGATCAATCTCTCAAGCCCACAATCAATTGTGACTACATCCATAAAACTAACAGTAGATGTACATTTTCAAAATTGAAAGTCATTATAAAACAATGTAGGCCACTGTAAATCATAGCTAAAAACAGTCATAATGGAAATCTTTTATCTATGCCTGATCCACTAACATGCAGTTATTCTGAGAACTAATAACTTCTTCTTGGAGATAGGGCCCCAAATTCAATTTTATAGCTTACAGTCCCAGTAAATAGAAAAAGTCTGCCAAACCTGCCTTTATAAATCCTAGTGATTTCATGTTTTTACCATATGTATTAGACTAGAAAAAATGAGAAGTGAGGTTTGATGGGTTTTTTTACTTGGCCAATAAACTCTGCTATGTCTGTATGTAAAGTTTTGTTATTAATTTTTATATTATTTCAGAGCTATATAACTAGCATTAATTATTTTATAAAATCCAAGAGTACTTGGGAGAAATATTTACTCCTCTTTCAAATAATAATTCAGCCTCAACTGTTTGAATAGGCCATCAATCCTCATTTTCTACTCATTGAGCAGCTGGGCTACAATAATCGACTCCCACCACAGTGTTATTAGAAGGGAGTACACTGCTCACTTCCTGGCAATGGGCCTCTTTGATGCTTCCTAGTTCCAAAGGAGAAATGTACTAAATAAAGCAGCGCTCTGGGAAAAGAAAAACTTAAGGGACCAATCTGCTTCTTTCACACTGAGAAACTGATGTCTTGTGAAGGGATTCAGATCCCAATGTTGATATTAGCTTTTAACATTTTTTTGGTAATATTTTCATAAAGCAATTTCATTTTGTTTAGCTATTTTATTTTATTGAATTTGCTATTTAAAAGTTAAATACTTTCATTAATCAGAGATTTGTATCCACACAAAAGAACCTGACTGGCTAATTTAAAACAGAATAGAAATTTGCTAAAAGGATAGTAGATATTATATTAAACAGATATTAAAAGGAATCTCTGGAAAGACTAGAGACCCAGGCTTGTGGGCTCTGTAGACAGGAACAAATCCTAAAATTATTTCTCAGAACGATCTGTTGGATGCAGATATGACACCTTGTACCCCTGACAGTACTTACCCTGGACCCTGCGTCCTGCTAAAAGAATTTGCTGTCCCTGGAGTCTGGTTGTATCTGCTGCTGTACTGGCCCTATCCTTGCTAGAATAGATTCTGCATGGTCATATCAGGAGGCTGGTGCCCTGGTGCTTGTCTCTGCTGAACGTCTTGCCATCCTAGAGATTAACCCAGAGGTTTAAACAATGAAATCGAAAAAAAAAAAAAAAAAAAAAAAAAAAAAAAAAAACCCACAGTGGTTTATCTAGTAGGGTTATGAACTTCTATTCACAGAATTGTTCAAGTGGAGAATAGGTGAGCACTAGGGATAGTTTAAAGGGGATTCCTTCTTTGGATGGGGTTTGTACAAGATAATGTTTAAGATTCTGTAGAATTTTTAGTTTAAATCTGGGAAAAGTTTTAGGATATATTTATTCTCCCATTTGTTCATTTCTGTACTTTCTTCTCCATCTATTCATCTGCAAGGGCATCTGTTGCAATCTTACTCTGTGTATGTCCCCTTATAGATGCTACTATAGGTGAATTAAAGGAGGATGGTGTAGGTTTGTGCATCAGTTTTATACTCCAAATTGTAACAACTTCTGAATTACTAAACCCAGAAATAAAGACAATCTATTGTGGATGCTATGGGCTTCCAGTTTAACACAGTGGGTTGAAAACAATTTGTGAAACCCAATTAAAATGACAAAAGATTAAGAAATATATAAGTACATGGAAAGAGAGAGGAGAGGAAAGTAGATAAAAGATATTTCCAAGTTTGGAAGATAGAAAACATGTCAAAGTGGTACCTAACTTGATGCAGCAGGATACGTGAGCTGATTGGCTTTATAGTCCTATGGAAAATTTCAGGACTTGTGGATACCAGATAATTCTGCTATATTTAAAGAGTATTACATTCTGTAAATGTTAATGTTGAGTATTTAGGCTTTAGATTTGAGGAAAATGGAAATAAGTGACGTAAATATTTTTATTTGAAAGTTAGACTCGGAGGGTGAGAAAGACTATACAAGATAAAGAAAAAGAGGGTCGTACCTTGTTAATACTTTAATGTTCGCTGATGAGGAAAAGTCAGTTCAAGTCTCAGAAGATGAAGAGATATTTCTCTTCAAATTTATGTATGCTGTGTAGAAGCTTTCATGTTTCCAGGAGCTTAAAAAAGTGCTCTAGATATTTTAGTAACACTTCTGAAATACTACTGCCTCTTGAAAATTAACTAACTCATTCATTTGTGCATTTATTCAATAATTATGCTTTCCTGGAGAGGCTGAGAATACAGCAGTAAACAAAATCGATACAATGCCTAGATTCATGGAGTTCACAGTCTTGAAATGACAAATTTTGTGGTCTTGGTAGATCAGATTCTTCTTACTCTAAAAGAAAAAGAATTTGCCTGGTCATATGATAGATGTTTTATATTTAATCCTCATAGACACTCAATAGGGCTTCATTTTTAAAAATCTGTATTAATAGGAACTATTGTTCTGGATTGGTGTGAGGATTAAGTAAGATAATGGATATCCTTGACTTAATGCTTGCCACTAAATAATCATTCAACAATTGTTAGCTTTAGTTAATCTTTCCTTTATTCTTATGATTGTGATGTATGCTTTAGAACTCCACCTGTACAGATGAAGCAAGTGAAATTCAGAGAGAATGTGTAACATGCTCCATGTCTCTTGACTAATAAATTATGGAATTAAGATTTGAATCCGAGTCTGCCTCACTCAAGACTGCATGCTCTCTCCCCTCTCTTATAAATACTCTGCCAGTACATTATATAAAATCTGCCTTTTCAGGTTGGCTTGCTGTTGAGCAAATGTTTATGAAATAATCTCTCCAAATATGTGCCTTACAAATGAGCTGTTGAAATATAATTTGCTCATAAGTGGTGGTTTATTTAGCTATTGTGGAATCAAATGGATCCTCAATAACTTAGAACATTTTTGTCTCACATTTCTTAAAACAAGTAAAGGGATTAAAATACAGTTATGTTCTGATCTTCTCGTTTTGGAGTGTCTAGGTAATGTCTGTAGGACTCTTTAGCTACAGGAAGAATTCTATGTAGAGTTACGAGATTGCTTTCCTAAACCCATTTCCAAAGGTTGATTTCAATTAGATCGAGAGCAGACACATGGATTACTGTGGCACTGTATGACCAAAGATTTAATGACTAGGACTTCTGAAGTTAGAAGGCAGGGAGGTAGGCTGGGGTGGTGGAGTCAGGGAGAATTATACGTATGTAACTCTACTTAGGAAGGGAAGAAAATCCGAAGCAGAGAAAGACAGAAACATTTCTGTGACTCTCATGTGAGGGACAAAAATGAAACCAAGTGGTTGGAGCCCATCCATGTTTACTGTTTTTTGTTTGTTTGTTGTTTTGTTTTTAATGTATTTAGATGATTCTAAGGAAGCTTTGAATCACTAATTTTAAGGCCACCTAGTGTGAGATAGTGAGATACTTTTGGATGACTTCATGTGTAGAGGTTGTAACTAAGCCACAAAAGAGTTCATGAGACATTGAAAGAAAATCCCTGATTTCACTCAGCTTTACCACTAGCCAGATGTGGGAATCTAATCTCATGAGGGCTTATTTTACTCATTTATAAGTTGAAGATAAAATCTGATTTGTCTTTTCTTGTGGAAGTGTGTCGTGAGAATGGATCAAAGTAAGGCACAATAAAGTCCTTTGAAAAGTCAAGCACCATGCAGATGAGCTATATTACTAGTAGTGGTTGTAGGGACACCCACAGGAGACCAATGCCTCTAATGCATTAATTTCTTGCACACCTTTCTTAAAGAAAGCCATTTTTTATTTGGCACTGAGAAAAGTAGCAAGAAAGCTATGGATGTAAAGCACTAACAAGAGTACCTACTGCCAGTACTATGTGTTAAAGTGATTTATTTTCAAGATAATAATAATGGGGGCTTACATTTATTGACAGCTTGCTCTACAAACAGACATTATAATAAATACTTTAATAAATTAACTCATTTAACCCTCACAGAAATCATATGGTACATACTTTTCTTATCCCCTTTTACCTGTGGAGAGACTAAGACACTGAAAATTAAACTTCCCAAGGTCACATAGCCATTAAGGGGCTGAATCTAGTTTAGAAGTCAGGTATTCTGTCTTCAAAGGCTATGTTACTAAACACTACATCATTCAGGTATTGAGACTATCAACTTGTCACTTTTGAGTAAGCTCTTTAGTAAGCTCTGATTTGAGTAAGCTCTTTAACACATGTTCAGATACTCATAAGATAACTTTTATATAACTTTTGTTTTGGAATATTGTATTTTTAGATTTATTGAAGGGTTGAAAAGGTAGTAGAGAGTTCCCATGTACCTCTCACCTAGTTGTCCCTAATATTAACATCTTCCATAACTGTGGTTCATTTGACAAAACTAAGAGGTTAACAACAATATACTATTATTAATTAAATTACACACTCAATTCAGATGTGACTGGTTTTTCTTTAATGATATTTTTCTGTTTTAGGATTCTATCTAGGATATCATATTGCATTTTGTTGCATGTCTTCATAGTCTCCTTTGCTTGGCAACAGTTTCATAGTTTTTCCTTGTTTTTCATGATCTTGACAGTTTTGAAGAGTACTTGTCAAGTATTATGTAGAATGTCTTGCAATTTGAGTCTGTTTAATGTTTTTCTCTTGGTTAGATTAGATTTATGTTTCTTTTTGTGAAGAATGTCACATAAGTTTAAGTGCCTTTCTCATTTCATTGTATCAGAGGGATCTAATATCAACATATTTTATCACCAGTGATGTTAACCGTGGTCACTTGGTTAAGCTATTGTTTACCAGGATTCTTTACTGTAAAGTTCCTAATTTTCCCTTTCTGTACTCTGTCCTTTGAATGTAAGTCACTAAGTCCAGCCTACATTTAAGTGGAGGGAGATTAAGTTCCACTTTATGGAGGCTGGAGTATATTTGTATGTATTACTTGAAATTCTTCTGAAAGTACTATTTGTTTCTTCTCTTGCCCCCCCCTTTTTTTTATTCCAGAATTTATTTATGCTCACGTGGACTCTTGTATGTTTACACCATATTTTGGGTTATGATCTAGTACTATGTTATTTATTTTGTTACTCATCAGATAAATTTAAAAATACTTTCTTCTTGGCTTTGAAATATGATTCAGAACATTTCATGACTTGACATCTGAAACCTATATTGAATATAAATAGACTCTGGACATTTCCTAGTGTTATGTGAACTTCATTACCTTGGTGCCCCCCTCCTGCCAAAAAAACTCAGTTATAATGGGCTCTTTTAATTTATGTTTTAAGTTTTTAAGGCACATTATGGTATTATTAAGTATATGCATATTTTTATAAAATAGATATCTAGAACATTTTCATCTTGCACAAATAAAACTTTGTACCCATCGAACAACTACTCTCTGTTTCCCATGTCCTCCAGTCCTTAGAAACTACCATCTCACTTTGTTTCTATGTATTTAATTATTTTAGATACCTAATATAAGTGGAGTCACACAGTTTTATCTTTTTGTGATTGGCTTATTTCATAGCATGATAGTCTCAGGATTCATCCATGTTGCAGCATATTACAGGATTTCTCTCTTCTTAAAGGCTGAATGATATTCTATCATATATATATACACCTTAGCTATTGTGAATGGTGCTGCAATGAACATGGGTATGCAACTATCTCTTTGAGGTCCTCTTTGTAATTTTGGGGGGGATATAAGCCCAGGAGTGGGATTGATGAGTCATTATGGTAGTTCTATTTTTAATTTTTTGAGGACCCTCCATTTTGCTTTTCATAATGGTTCCATCATTTTGCAATCCCTATAACAACAGCACACAAGTGTTCCAATTTTTCTACATCCTCACCAACACTTGTTTTTTCATTTTTTTTGGATAGTGGCCATTCTAATAGGTGTGAGGGTCATGTCTCATCATGATTTCTTTGATGATTACTGATGTTGAACATCTTTTATATCCTTCTTGGCAATTCCCATGTTATTTGTTTGTTTGTTTGTTTGTTTTTTTGAGAAATGTCTGTGAAAGTCCTTTGCTTGTTTTTAAATGCTTTTTAATTTTTTTTTTCAGTTATAGGAATTCTTTATATTTTCTAGATATTAACCCCTTTTCCAACCTATGATTAACAAACATTTTCTCTCATTTCATAGGTTGTCTCTGTTAATTATTTTCTTTGCTACACGGAAGATTTTAATTTTGACTAGTTCCATCTGTCTTTTTTTGCTTCTGTTACCTGTGTTTTTAATGCCATATTCATATAATCATTGCCCATTCCATTGTCATGAAGATTTTCCCCTACGTATTCCTCTGGGAGTTTATAGTTTAGGTCTTACATTTTGGACTTTTAATACATTTTTGAGTTAATTTCACTGTATGGTTCGAGATAACCATCTTTTTCATGTGGATAATGAATTTTTCCAATACCATTGATTGAAGGGACTATCCTTTTCGTATTGCATGGTCTTGGCACATTTGTGAAAGTTCATTCAACCATACACAGGAATGTTTATTTCTGAGCTTTCTACTTTGTTTGAACACATTGATCTATATGTCTGTCTTTATGCCAGTACCATACTGTTTTGGTTATGGTAGGTTTGTAAGACATTTTGAAATCAGGTAGTGGAAGTCTTCCAGATTTGTTCTTCTTTCTACAGATTGTTTTGGCTATTTAGGGTTTTTGAGATTACATATTAATTTTAGAATATTTTTCTACTTTGAAAAAATGCTGCTGAGCACAGAATTTATAGTTAATAATAATTTATTGTATTTTCAAAATCACTAGAAGAACTGTAATGTTCCCAACACAAAGAAAAGATAAATGTTTAAGGTGATGGATGTCTCAGTTACTCTGTATTGCTCATTACACATTGTATATAGGTTTCAAAATATCACATGTACTCCCAAAATACGTATAATTATTAAATATAATTTAAAATGCCACTGATATTTTGATAGGGATTACATTGAATCTGTAGATCACTTTGAGTAGTATAGAAATTTAAACAAGATGAAGTCTTCCAGTCCATAAACACAGATATCTTCCTATTTATTTGTTTTTTCTTCAATGTTTTGTAGTTTTCAGTGTATAAGTCTTTCACCTCCTTGGTCAAGTTTATTCCTAAGTATTGTTTTTTGACATTATTGTAAATGGGCTTTTTTTTGATTTCCTTTTTTTTTTTTTTTTTTTTGGTTAATTTTTGCATGTTGATTTTGTATCCTGTAACTTTGCTGAATTTATTAGTTCTAACAGTCGTGTGTGTGTTTGTGGGTGTGTGTATGTATTTGCAGAATCTTTGGGGTTTTCAACATATAAGATCATATCACCTGTGAATAGAGATAATTTTGCTGCTGCTTTTCTAATTTGGATGCCTTTTACTTCTTTTCCTTGCCTAACTGCTCTGACTGGGACTTCCAGCAGTATATTGAATAGAAGTCGTGGCAGTCATGAGAGTAGGCATATTTGCTTTGTTCCTGATCTTAGAAGAAAAAGCTTCTAGTTTGCTGAGTGTGATATTAGCTACGGGCTTTCTTATATGACCTTTATTGTGCTGAGGCAATTTATTTCAATTTCTAGTTTGTTTTTATGACGAAAGTCTGAAGAATTTTATCAGATGCTTTTTCTACATCAGCTGAAATTATAGTGTAATTTTTGGTCTTTGTGCTGTTAACTTGTTATGCTACATTTATTGATTTTTTCATGTCGAACCATCTTTGCATTTCAAGGATAAATCACCCTTGATCACAGCATATAATTTTTTAAATGTACTGTTGACTTTGGTTTACTAAGATTTTGTGGAGAATTATTGCACCAATATTCTGCAGGGTTATTTGTCTGGCTTTGGTATCACGGTAATGCTAGCCTCATAGAATAAATTTGGAATTTGTTTTTTATCTTCAGTTTTTTGGAAGAGTTTGAGAATAATTGACATTAATTATTCTTTAAATATTTCATAAAATTCTCCAGTGAAGCCATCTGGTCTTAAACTTTTCTGTTACGGGGCTTTAGATTACTGAGTCAATCTCCTTATTAATTATAGATCTGTTCCAATTTTCTATTTCTTCATGATTCAGTCTTGGTAGGTTGTATATTTCTAGGAATCTGTCCATTTAATCTAGGTTATCCATTTTGTTAACATACAATTATTTATAATACTTTCTTATGATCCTTTTAATTTCCGTAGTGTCAGTTGTAATGTCTCCTCTTTCATTTATGATTTTATTTATTTGAGTCTTCTCTATTTTTTCTTAATTTCTCTAAGGGCATGACAATTTTGTTGATCTTTTTAATAAACCAACTTTTAGTCATTGATTTTTCTATTGTTTTTTCATTCTCTATTTTGTTTATTTGATCTCTAATTTTATTATTTTCTTCCCTCTGTTAACTTTGGGTTAGTTCGTTCTTCCTTTTTCAATTCCTTGAGGAATAAAGTTAGATTGTTGATATGAGATACATTTTTTTTAAATGTAAATATTAACCACTCTACACTTCTCCCTTAGTAATGCTTTTGCTATTCCCCATAAGTTTTGGTATGTTGTGTTTTAATTTTCATTTAAGATATTTTCTTATTTCTTTTTTTTTTATTTCACTTTGACTCATTGGTTGTTTAAGTATGTGGTGTGTAATTTCTACATATTTTAGAATTTTCCAGTTTTGCTACTGTTCCTGATTCATTTCATTGCGATAAGAAAAGGTACTTGGTAAGATTTTCATCTTTTAGTATTTGTTTTAACTTATTTTGTAGCCTAACATGATCTATTCTAGAGAATGTTCTGAGTGCATTTGAGAAAAATGTGTATTACGTTGCTGCTAAATGGTATGTTCTATATGACTGTTAAATTCAGTCGTTCTGTAGTGTTGCTATGTCCTCTATTTTCTTAGTGGTCTTCTGTCTGGTTGTGATGGATATTGAAATTTCCTACCATTATTGTGTTACTGTCTATTGTTCCCTTCATTTTTGTCAATGTTTGCTTTGTGTTATTTGAGTGCTCTGATGTTAGTGCATATATATATATATAAAATTTTAATTGTTCTATCTTTCTGAAGAATTGATACTTGTGTCATTAGAGCATGTTGTTTGTCTCTTGTGGCAGTTTTTTACTTAAAATTTAGTTTGTCTGTATAAGTGTGGCTACTTCTGCTCTCTTTTGGTTACCATCTACATAGAGTATCTATTTTTATCCTCTTACTTTCAGGCTATGTTTGCCTTTCCATCGAAGGTGAGTTTTTTGTAGACAGCATATAGCTGCATCTTTTTTTTAAAAAAAGTAATCCATTCAGTCACTTCATAGCTTTTTATTGGGGAGTTTAATCCATTTACATTTAAAGATATTATTGTAAGGAAAAACTTACTACTGTCATTTCCTTAATTCCTCTTTGACTTTTACTTCTGCTGAGTTTAATGTGTCTTTACATGGGTCTTTTTTTGGTCATTCTGGATAAAGTCCTTTGAGTTCTTTGAATTTGGATGTCTATTTCCTTCCTCAGATTTGGGAAATGATCAGCCATTATTTCTTCATATAAGCTCTGTGTCCTTTCCCACTCTCTTCTCCTTCACTGTGTATTGCATGTTTGTCTGCTTGGTGGTGTACCTAAGTCTCTCAGACTTGCTTCACTTTTCTTCATTCTCTACCTCTCTGTCTCTGTATCTCTCTTTCTTTTCTTTTCTTTTTTTTTTTTTGCTCCTCTGATTCATTAATTTCAAATGATCTTTCTACACATTTGCTGAATATTTTTTTTGCTTAATCAAATCTACTATTGGACCCTGTAGAAAATTGTTAAATTCAGTTATTGTATTATGTAGTTTCAGAATTTCTGTTTGGCTCTTGTTTTTTAGTTTTCAAAAAATCATCTTTTGGATTGGGAAATAGGTCATTTTCCTGATTTCATTTAATTGTCTATCTCTGTAGATCGTTGCTTCTTTGCAACAATTGTTTTGAATTATTTGTCAGGTAATTAATCTGTATTTCTTTGGGGTTGGTTTTTGGAGATTAATTTTGTTAATTAATTTTGTTCTGCCATGTTTTCCTATTTGTGTGTGTGTTTGTGTGTGTGTGTGTGTCTGTGTGTTTGGCTGAGTTTCATGCATTTGAAAAAACAGCTAACTCTCCCAGTCTTCACAGATTGGATTTGTTCAGGGAAAGACCTTCACCAATCAGCCTAGCTAGAGATCCTGGGGGTTTGAAACCTTTTGGGAGAATGTGATTTTTCCAGTCTTGTGCTTATGATTTCCCAATTAGAGAGCTTTGCTGTTTTCTTTTTCAAGAGCTTATAATCTCTTGCTCTCTGTGATGTCTGTCAGTCGTACTGTAGGTTATCTCATAGCAGTAGCAAGGTACTCCTCTTTGTTTGTCTTAGTGGCCTCCAGGCATCCAAAGCATGGTAGCTTTCCATTAGCTTCCCAAGTCAGATGAGACAGATACCAGTCCCTTGGGCAGCATTCCAAAAAGCCAGAATGCCAAATGTCTGGTTTACTTTTTTCCTCTTTCCCAAGGGAGTAGTCATGAGTTGAAAATCTTGTCCCAATTGTACCAAGCCATAATAGCCTCTACCTGCAGCACCACATGGTTCCCCCACTTTCTTTTGCTTTGAGAGAACTCCAGGCATCCAAATTATGCTGGTTCTGTTGGTGCTTTTAGTCAGGCAAAACAGACACCAGTCTCTTGGGCTGTCTTCCAAAAACCCAGAATGTTAGATGTACACTCTTCTCTTTGCCCTTAAAGGAAAAACCATGAGCCAACCTAAACTGTGCTGACTTGGAGGAGCAATCATGGATAAAATAGAATGGCTCTTCTTACCCTTTTCAATGTGGCTGTTATGCTCATGAGGGGTACTGTAACTTCTTAACATTTTTCTGGAATTCTCAAAAAGGATTTTTGCTTTGTTTATTGCTGTTAATTCAGCGACCCTGTGGGAAAAGATAACTGGGACTTCTTATTTTACTATCTTATTGATATTACTTCAATTATAATAAACTTAAATACCATCTTCAAGTTTATGATGGATTTCTACAAAATATTGAATGTAAGGAAACTTTCTCAAAGTTAGTAGTTACACTGAAATTTGGGAAAATAACTTGTGAAACCCACAGCTTTTATTTTAAAATAATTAGTTTGCCATTTAGATTTGTTTTGTTTTGTTTTGTTTGAGACAGAGTCTCGCTCTGTTGCCAGGCTGGAGTGCAGTGGCGTGATCTCGGCTCACTGCAACCTCCACCTCCCAGGTTCAAGTGATTCTCCTGCCTCAGCCTCCCGGGTAGCTGGGACTGTAGGTGCATGCCACCACACCCATCTAATTTTTGTATTTTTACTAGAGACAGGGTTTCACCATGTTGGTCAGAATGGTCTCGATCTCTTCACCTCGTGATTGCCCCAGCCTCCCTAAGTGCTGGGATTACAGGCGTGAGCCACCATATCCAGTGGCCATTTAGTTTTATACAAGTATAATATCTAGTTAGAGAGAATTCACTTTTTATTATTCCAGCCCTATTTGCCTTTAACTTTAATAACATCAACACCCAAGAGTTATTCATTGGCAGATTAACATTTTTAAGGTTTGTAGCCTCTAAATGACAGAATGAAAAAAATATCATTGTACAAATGTGAACAAGCAAATATTCATCAACCAGAGAGAAAAAGATTTTGATTAAGGATTTGAAAGTAGATTACTAGGGTTAGTTAAAATTGCTAGAGTTCAGCTGCTATTGGGACTTTGTTCAAGAGAATGAGGAATATATGCTACTAATAGGACAAGGAAAATAAGGTGACTATGAAAAATACAGATGTAGGAAATCTTATAATATACATTTATTCTTAAAAAAGTGAGTATTTGACTGGCCTCGGTGGCTCAAGCCTGTAATCCCAGCACTTTGGGAGGCCGAGATGGGCGGATCACGAGATCAAGAAATCGAGACCATCCTGGCGAACACGGTGAAACCCCGTCTCTACTAAAAAATACAAAAAACTAGCCGGGCGAGGTGGCGGGCGCCTGCAGTCCCAGCTACTCGGGAGGCTGAGGCAGGAGAATGGCCTGATCCCGGGAGGCGGAGCTTGCGGTGAACTGAGATCCGGCCACTGCACTCCAGCCTGGGCGACAGAGTGAGACTCCGTCTCAAAAAAAAAAAAAAAAAGAAAAAAGTGAGTATTTAACTATTTAGTGTATCAGTGGGAAAATTTATGCAGTTACTGAGAAGCAGGCTAGATGCTTTGACCAATACATTTTACCTTCAATTTATGTCCTGTTATGCATGTGTGGCAATTTATTGCTTTCATCCAAAGGTCATTAAAAGATCTATGGAGCGGAGGATAAATAGAGTATGATGTTTAGAATGGATTATAGAGACAAAAACAGAACAATATGACTTTCTGTATGTACAACAAAGTTGCATTTTGGAATATAATTTAGAATAGAAATGATCAAACCTCTGCCATTATAGTTATCTATAATTATTAAATAAACTTTGGCTTCAGATTTTTGAAGCACCCAAGAAACAGAGATATCCTGAGTCATAAGCGCAGCTCTGCTACAGATTAATTTATTTGTTTGTTTAGGTGTTTTAAGTGATGTTTCTATTAAAAAATCTGTATGCGAATTCTGGCTTCATTCTGGGTGCATGGAGTGGATTAGTAAGTAATGAAAAAAGATTTTCAAAGTCAGTTGTGCAAGATGATCTCTTGTCATTCAGAAAGATACTATTAAAACTTGCTATGTCGGGCATGGTGGCTCACACCTGTAATCCCAGCTCTTTGGGAGGCTGAGCAGGGAGGATCACCTGAGGTCAGGAGTTTGGGACCACCCTGGCCAACATGGCAAAGCCCCATCTCTACCAAAAATAAAAAAAATTATCTGGGTGTGGTGGTGCACGCCTGTAATCGCAGCTACTCGGGAGGCTGAGGCAGAGAATCTCTTGAACCTGAAGGTGGAGGCTGCAGTGAGCTGAGATCACGCCATTGCACTCCAGCCTGGGTGCGATGGCACTCATGTTTAGGGTGACATGAGTGTCACCAAATGTTTAGGGTGCACTCATCCTAAACATTTCTCTAAAGCTCATCTTCAGTAAATTCCTATTCCTTCTGATTTCTGTCTCTATAAATATATTTTCCTTTTTTTGGACATTTTACATAAATAAATAAATAAACCTTCCTTAAAATTATCTTGACCTCATTTAAAACTTCTTTTTTTGGTGTGTGCATGAATTTTAAAATTTCTATATCAGTACAGTAAAACACAGATTTACTTTTAAAATAAATAAGAATATTACAAAACTTTTTACAGATAAGACTGTCTTAAGTTTAGGTCCATTGAGATCCAAAGCTTGGAACTTTTGTATTCGATTAGGCATTGACATTTTTCAAAAAGCAGATTTATTGAGGTATAATTTACATACCATAAAATCACCCTTTGTAACCAATTAAATAATTTTAGTAAATTTTAAAATTGCTCAGTCATCACAGTAAACCAGGTTTAGAATATTTCTATCATCCTAAACATTTCTCTAAAGCTCATCTTCAGTAAATTCCTATTCCTTCTGACTTCTGTCTCTATAAATTTTCCTTTTATTGGACATTTTACATAAATAACTATACAATATGTAGTCTTTTGTGTGTAACTTCATTCAGCATAATGCTTTTTAAAAATTTTAAACAAAATTGTTTTCTTTGTTATATTTTAATAGTTTTGGGGGAACAGGTATTTTTTGGTTACATGGATAAGTTCTTTAGCGGTGATTTCTGAGATTTTGGTGCACCTATCACCCAAGCAGTATATTTTGTACTTAAAATTTTGTGCTGTACTCAATGTGTAGTCTTATCCCTCACCTTCTCCCACCCTTCTCCCCAAGTCCCCGAAGTCCGTGATATCATTCTTACACCTTTGTGTATTCATAGCATAGCTCCCACTTATAAATGAGAACATATGATATTTGGTTTTCTATTCCTAAGTTAATTCACTTTGAATGATGGTCCTCAACTCCATGCAGGTTGCTGCAAATGCCATTATTTCCTTCCATTTCATGCCTGACTGGTATTCCATGGTGTATATATACCATGTTTTCTTTTTCTACTGTTTGGTTGATGGGCATTTAGGTTGGTTCCAAATTTTTGCAATTGTGAATTGTGCTGCTATAAACATCATTTAGTGTTTTTGAGGTTTAGTCACATGGTAGTTTGTAACCATAGTTCATTCTCCTTTTTGCTTAATCATGCTCCATTTTATGGATACACCACATTTAATTTATCTACTCATTATTCGATGGATGTTTGGATTGTTTACAGTTTGTGGTTACAATATAATGTTGATATTAATGTAATAGTCCTCCCTTATCTGCAGGGAATATATTGTAAGACTTAAGTAGATGCCTGAAACTGCAGATAGTTCCAAACCCTATATATACAAGTTGAGTATCTTTTATCTGAAATACTTGGGACCCATGCTTCGGATTTGGAAATTTTTTTTAAATTTTGGAATATTGTATTATACTTACTGTATGAACATCCCAGATCCAAACATTCAAAATCTGAAATGCTCCAATAAGCATTTCCTTTGAGTATCATTTCAGTGTTCAAAAAATGTCAAATTTTGGAACATTTCAGATGTTGGATTTACAGATTTGGAATGCTCAACCTCTTGTATATATTTTCCCATACATATATAACTATCATGAAGTTTAATTTATAAACTAGGCATGTTAAGAGATTAACAACAATAACTGGTAATAAAATAGAACAATTATTAAAATATACTGTAATAAAACGTGTATGTGAATGTGATGAACAATGATGATGAGTGTTTTTTCATATGTCTCTTGGCCATTTGTGTGTTTTCTTTTGAGAAATATCTGTTCAGATCTTTTGCACATTTAAAATCTGGTTATTTGATTTTTTTTTGTAATTGGGTTGAGTTGTTATATGTTTTGGATATTTAACCCTTACTGGATACACAGCTTGCAAATATTTTCTCCCATTCTGTGGGTTGTCTCTTCACAGCTTTGATTATTTCCTTTAATCTGCAGAAGCTTTCTAGTTTGATGTAATCTTACTTGTCAGTTTTTACTTTTATTGCCTATGTTTTTGGGGTCATATAAAAGATTGTTCAGACCAGTGTTGTGCAGTTTTCCTACTATGTTTTCTTCTAGTATTTTGAGTTGATTTTTATAGATTATTGAGATGGGGTCTACCTTTATTCTTCTGCATGTGAATATTCTCTTTTCCCACCACCACTTATGAGACATTATCCTCTTCCCATTGTATGTTCGTGGCATCTTTGAAAAAATCAATTGAATATAAATACATGGACTTATTTCTGGGTTCTCTGTCCTGTTTCATTAGCCTACGTGTCTTTTTTAATTTATGCACCATTATGTTTTGATTACAGAAGTTTTGTAGTATATTTCTTATCAGAGAGTGTGATGCTTCTAGCTTTATTCTTTTTGTTCACTATTGCTTTGGCTATTCAGTGTCTTTTGTGTTTCCATACAACTTTTAAAATTGCTTTTCTATTTCTGTGAAAAATGTATTGGAGTTTTGTTAGGGATTGCATTGGATGCAGATTACTTTGGGTAGCCGGGACTTTTAAAAAATATTAAATCTCCCAATCCATAAGTACAAGATGTCTTTCCATTTATTTGTGCTTTCTTCAATTTATTTCATCATAGTTTTCTAGTTTTAAATGTAAAGATCTTTCACTTTCTTGGTTAAATTTATTCCTACATATTTTAATTTTCTTAACTATTGTAAGTGGGATTGTTTCTTGATTTCTTTTTAATATAGTTTGCTGTTATTGTATAGAAATGCTTTATATTCTTATGTTCTTTTTGTTCCTTTTGTGAAATTTTACTGATTTCAGTAAGGTTGCAGGATAATAAAGTTTACTTTACCAAAAAAGTAATGTTTATTAGTTCTAATAGTTTTTTTTTTTTTGGCAGAGTCTTTATGGTGAAGTCTTTAAGATCATATGGTCTGCAGACAGAGACAGTTTAACTTCTTCCTTTCCAATTTCGATACCTTTTATGTCTTTCTCTTGTCTAATTGCTCTGGCTAGGGCTTCCAGTACTATTTTGAACAGATGTGGCGTGAACTGGCATTCTTGTCTTGTTCCTGATCTTAGAGGAAAAGCTTTCAAGTTTTCACTGTTAAGTATGTTGTTCGCTGTGGATTTGTTATGTATGGTCTCTATTCTGATGAAATATGTTCCTTCTTATATCCAATTTTCTGATAGTTTTTATTATGAAAGTAGGTTGAATTATGTCAGAATTTTTCTGCACCTATTGAGATGAACATATGATTTTTGTCCTTCATTCTGTTAATTTGGTGTAACACATTTATTGATATGATTTTGTTGAATCATCCTTTCATGTCAGAGATAAATCCCATTTAATTATGATGAGTGATCCTTTTAATGTGCTGCTAAATTCAGTTTCTAGTATTTTGTTGAAGATTTTTGCATCTGTGTTCATAAGGAATATTTGTCTATAATTTTCTTTTCTTTGGTATCAGGATAATGCTTGCTTCATAAAATGACTTTGGAAATATTCCCTCTTCTTCAATTTTTGAATTTAAGAAGAATTTGCACTGCTTCTTCTTTAATTGTTTGGTAGAACTCAGCAGTGAAACTTTTTAAAAGAAACTGATTTGGTCTCTTTAATTGCCCTAGGTCTGTTCAGGTTTTCTATTTCTTGATGCTTTAGTGTGACATGTTGTATGTTTCTATGAATGTATCTTTTTCTTCTAGGGTACTCAATTTCTTGGCATGTAATTGTTCATAGTAGACTCTCATGTTCCTCCATCAATTGTATTGTTTCCTCTTCCACTTCTGTTTTTTTTTTTTTATTTGAGTTTTCTCTTTTTTTAATAGTATAACTTAAGTTTTGTTGATTTCAGTTATGTCTTCAAAAAATGAACTCTTAGTTTCATTAAACTTTTCTGTTGTTTTTCGTATCTCTATTTCATTTATTTCAGCACTGATCTTTATTATCTTCTGAATGATATATTCATGTCTCTAAGTTTTGTCAGTTATGAACATCCGTCTGCAGGTTTTCATGTGGACATAAAGTTTTTATTTTCTTTGCATATAGACCAAGGAGTTTGATTGCTGGGTCTTATGATAAATGTATGTTTAGTTTTGTAAGAAACTGCCAAACTATCTTCCAAAGGGCTGTGCCATTTTGCATTCTCACCAGCAATTAATAAAAGGTCTTGTTGCTCCACATTCTGACTAGCATTTGGTGTGCTGGTGTCTGGATTTTAGCCATTTTAATAGGTATGCAGTGGTATCTCGTTGTTTTAATTTGCATTTCCCTAATCACATGGTATGAAGCAGTTTTTTGTATTCTTATTTGTCATTTGTATATTTTCTTTGGTGGGGTGTCTGTTAAGGTCTGTGGCCTACTTTTTAAAAATCAGTTTTTTATTTTCTTATTATTAAAGTTTAAGGGTTCCTTGTATATTTTGAATAATAGTTCTTTACATATACGTCTTTTAAAAAATATTTTCTCAATACCGAATTTATTGAGCGTTTTTAGCATGAAGGGCTGTTGAATTTTGTCAAAAGCCTTTTCTGCATCTATTGAGATAATCATGTGGTTCTTGTCTTTGGTTCTGTTTATATGCTGGATTATGTTTATTGATTTGCA